>NW_027176207.1:9558651-9731151 GCF_023055335.1 Clinocottus analis | reverse complement strand
TCCAAAGAGTCTGCCATCTGGCGCTGCCATGTTTCTAATGCAGACCAGAATGGACAAACTAACGGACACTGAATTATTTAATAATATATATGTTTTTTGTTTTACAAGTATTGATCATTCTAAAGAGATCTCTTCCTGTCTGAAGGCCACCATAGTTCTCTATCTGAAACCTCACCACTAGATGCAACTCAATCTCTCGCACCGTTCCTTTAACGAGAAAATTCACGAACAAATGCATTGTGGTGTTTGATGGCACCGTCTCGAGGTGCAATTCACAAAAGTAATGGCGTTTATGACATTACATAGCATGTTGTAACATAAATATTACAACACGGCCATAAGGTTTGGCAGCTGAGTGCAATTTGTTATTTCTGCGTCTGGTTACAATTAACCATGTGGCAAAGTATCAATGTTGCAGTGGTAGGCCGTACAATGGCAGAGAAAAAAGAAAAATGCCATTTTCCAACCCCGACCTACAGGTCATGACTGAAGAGGTGCAGAGGCATTGCTTAAAACTGCAGGCAGGGAATTTAGTCATGACAGAGAGATAGTGGGGGTTAATATCCAAGTCTGTCAGTGCGGTTGATGTTTTCAAACACTAACCTCCAGACTGTGAAAGAAGATGGCGTGATTTGATTCAGACTCTGGTCGTGTCTTCATGTGGCTATATGACTATTTACGCTGATCGTTAGGAATTGGACTGCTTTTGCCAAGGCTCATCAAACCCAGTTCAATACATGCATATAGCACAGGAGCACCGGGATGCTATTTGCTCGGCAGTGCAGTCATGGTTGCACTTCACTCTTTGAGGGTGGAACATTAGCTGCTCTGTGAGAGAGTATTTAGGCAAATCAAAGCTTTGAGCTATACACTAATTAGAGCCCAATGACAAAGCCAGCAGGCTGATGTTTAACGTTGACCGTCAACACTGTTCATAATCATGCTCATGCCAATAGAGCATGAAGAAAAACTTCTGAAAGAAAGGAGGCCAAAGGAAGAAGAGAGCGACGAGGACGGGTCACGAAAGGAGAAAGAATAATATCTCACCGTCTATTTTAGATGTGTGTGTGTGTGTGTGTGTGTGTGTGTGTGTGTGTGTGTGTGTGTGTGTGTGTGTGTGTGTGTGTGTGTGTGTGTGTGTCAGACAGTGACAGTTGAGCGAACAGTGACATACCAGGTTGGCAGAGATATTTTAGTAACTAGGCCGAGAGAGAGACAGAGAGAGGGAGAGAGAGGGAGAGAGGGAGAAAGAAAGAAAGAGAGAGGGAGAGAGATGGAGAGAGAGAAACACAAAGGCAGAAAAGATGAAGAGATCGTTTAGAAGATCCCCTCGGTCCCTTCATCACATTTCTTCACCTCCTCCCCCTCCTCTTCCAGCTGATTGACAGCGCCCCCTCCTCCCCCACCCAGCGCACTTTGATTGACAGGACTCCCCAGACTGAAGCTCTTATCCCCTGAAACAAACCCTGCTCTGCTCCTCCTTACCTTCTTTCTCTCCTCTGTCTGCCAGGACAAGCATACTCCCTCTCTTCACCCTCTCCCTCGCCTCAGCCGTCTCCTGCGCCCCCTTTCTTTCTTTTACTCCCTGTAAATGCTTTCTTATCATGTTCACCTCTTTCTATCATTTTTCCAGTTCCTTCCTCATTCCTCTCTTTTCCATCATGTCTTCCTCAAGCTGTAACCCCTCTTAACCCTATAGATTACGCACACACAAACGCACACATACACACACACACACACGCAGGCGCGCGCACAGGGAACCCCTTAAACCCCTCAGGCTTATGTGGGCCCCTTTAGACTTTGGGAGCACACACACTGGTACTCATAGCCCCCCCCATCCCCGTCCCTCCACACACACATACACAAACCGCCTTCCTCAAGCCTTGACACTGATCTAAGCCGTGAGCGCATACTGCCTGAGACTATAACCCCCTGAAACTACACACACACAGACATGCACACACACACGCACACACAGCCTGAGCCTATTAAGCCAATTGTAGAAGTCTAAACAGGCAGCGAACTGAGCAGTGAGGTAGGTAACCCCTCAGGGCCACAGAGAGAGTAAAACAGAGTCAAAGAAGGAAAGGAGAGAGAGAGCGAGGGGTGGATGAGCAAGGAAAGGAAAGAGGAGGAAAGAGTAGTGAGGAAAGGGGAAAGTGGAAGTGTAGGATTAGAAAGAAATAGAAAAAGAGGAGCTGAAGATGTTGCGACAGGAGATAGCAGTAGGACAAACTAAATGGCAGCCACACACACAGACACACAGACACACACACACACACACACACACACAAACACAAGCAAGAGGAGGAGAGGTGGATGTGGCTCTTTAGGAGTCAAGCAGGCGTATGATAGGATATCGTTGCATGTCGTTAACCCTATATTAACCCCGCGAGGCAGCGGGACACTCACTGCACTACAACATGGATTAACTGGGCCACACACACTCTCACACATATATACATACAAACACACACACACACACACACACACACACAGGCACGGTGAGCTTGCTGTCAGTCACATGCGCACGCACACACACACACACAGACACACACACACTGATATCCTCACTGACACCATGCAATGAGCTGTCAATCACAAACACTCTTTTCTTCATTTATTCCATATTGTACTCAAGTGGTGAAATTTGTTAAAGCAAGATTATAACTGGCAGCAGAATTGTTGATTTGATGTCACAGTTCAATTCTTTTCTTAACTTCATGTATGTTCTTTTGAGAAAAGGATTGTTGAGACGACATGCTGATGGGAAAGGCAGCATTATGGCGACCTAAAGAAAAATCTGAACTGGTTTTATTAGTTCTCAGTGTTTACTCCACATCATGTGTTTCCTCCAAATATTCGCCTTTTTTTAAACATCCAATGGGAGTCTTTAGTGCATCGTTTAGAAAGTGATCCCTCACAGGCTTCCCAGCTAAGTATCAAACCACAAGCAGAAGTCGATGCAATGCAGTGCAGAGCAACTGGTTTCTGTTTCCTGATCCGATCTCTGGTGCTAAACATTGTTTTTAATCCAGAGGTGGGTAACTCCTCTCCTACAGCTGTTCAGTGATTGGCAATTTGGTTGAATTTAGGGGTCAATCGGGAGAGACAAGCTATGATGTTATACATAAACTGCACATGGCTTGTAAACAACAGCAAGTCTGTTCATTTTGTCTGTGATTCCCCTAAAAAAATCCCAAAAACTAAAATGGCATAAAGGGATGCTACATGTGAATTCAGTTGGCCTTTGGCTGTTTACAAGCATTGACAGACAAAGCTGTTATTTTGACTTAGTATCTCTCTCCACATCGGGCTGCAGACTTCCAGATGTTGAACTGAGTGGCTGTGAACCTCTGCGGACCGGGATGTGTGAAGGGTGGGGGGCTACAGGAAGTATCCCACGGTATCCAGGGTAACCTTGACATTCCATCCTGACCAAGTTCCCTGACAATCTCCCACAATTCACTCCGATCCTCTTCTCCAGCCATAAAACACACACACACACACACACACACACACACACACACACACACACACACACACACACACACACATATACACACACACACACACACACATCAAAGCTCCAGACAGTCCAGTAATACACATATTATGATAATATATGTATTATTTTGTCACTTTGTGTCTAATATATCACTTATTCAGTCAGCGGCCCAACCCAAGTCACATCATAACACCCCCCCCCCCTCCACACACACACACACACACACACACAGACCATAAAGGAAAATATATAATGGCGTGTAAGAGGAGATGTCTGAGATACGACCAAAAACAGAACTGTGGTGAAAGATAATGTCCTGCAAACACACACACACACACACACACACACACACACACACACACACACACACACACACACACACACACACACACACACACACACACACACACACATAAATGACAGACATGTGTAGCTGTCGAAGATAGGGATTATATATAATAATTATACACATTGACAGAAAAAAATCACAGGAGGCAGTTAGAACTACTGTCACATATCTTGGTATCATCAGATTTGATAAAATACATGAAACACTCATTTATATAATATTCTACTTTATAAGAAAGTACATGAAAGTGTTACGCTATCTAAAACATGTGTTTCCTTTGTTTGTTTTCATGGGAGACAAAACAAAAACACTGCTACACATATGATGCCAGCTGTCAAAACTGTCCTCAATATTTATCTTCGGGTCAAAAGCATGTCCCTCTTCCCCTCAAATAATCAGGTGGAAGGTATAAAGTATATAGTGTATATAGTACACCGGTAGGAATTTTCACTACACCGTGCTGACCTGTGGAGCCTAAATATCAACGTTTTATAAAAAACAAGAATACCTTAAATATACTGCTACTGTCCGCGCTTCAAACTTACACCCCAATATAACTTTTAAGCTGCACGGCGCTACAGACAGGTATGTGTAGTTTGTAGCAGCCAGTGATGAAGTGAGAAAAGATTGGCGATACTATGATGCCCAATCTTTACTGTTTGAGGCCCTGCTATAAAAGGATCCTCACGTGTTAATCTTTCAAACACGCGCAGACATGTACATGCAGAGAAACCTGCTCACACAGGGTTAAAACAACTGCCAAGAAGAAATCTGATTAAAATGAGGTTGGATCTCATTTCAGTTTTTTCTCTGTCACTTTTTTCTTTGCTCATGACCCATTTTTCTGTGCTGTTGCAAAAGAGACAGAGACTGAAAGAGGAGGGGGAGTGCGGGGATGAGGGAGGGATAACTTCAGTCCTCCACCTCGACATGAAGGGAGATAAAAACAGACAGACAGGTAGGAGAGAAAAAGTGGCAGTAAAAACGACAGACAGCTTCTGCTAGTAAACAGCTCTGTATTTTGCATTGCGGAGAGGAAACACACACACACGTCTGAGCATTGTTTGTTCATTCAAGTCGGAAGATGTGCGTGTGTGCGTGTGTGTGTATGTGTGTGTGTGTGTGTGTGTCCAGATCTGCCTGATATGTAACTGAGCACCTGATGTCCCCTCTGCACAGGTCAATGACTAAATTACTGAAGTTCAAATGAAAATAAAGTGTGTGTTTGTGGGGACATTTAGTTCCTGCTACTTTCAGCGACTTGCCACCACTAATGAGTCCGGCTGTTTGACTCGTAAACGCAAAGCAGTCAATCTCAAAAGTTTCAATCTTCCTTCCATCAGAAGTCATTGATTCTATCTGAGGAGCGTCTATTTCAGGAGTGACAGCAGATCATCTAAACACAAACATCCCGTCACACGCCGCCATTCAAACAGGTCAACGCAGTCCATCAACCGGGATGTGTGTGTGTGTACGTGTGTATGTACATGTGTGTGTGTGTGTATCTGTGTGTGTGTGTGTGTAGGAGAGACAAAGATAGAGCCGGAGTGAGAGACAGTACCTGTCGATGATAACAGGGTCTGAGGGTGTCTCATTACGGTTTCCGCAGCTCTTCTTGTCACAGCACCGGCTACGAGAAGAGAAGACAGCAGACGCAGACGCAGTGAGAAAAAAAAGTGAGAAAAAGTCAGACACAGGAACACACAGTACTTCATACATTAGTTCAAATTTAGACGTCTAAATGGGAGTGTTACAGCAAATCATGTGCTTTGTCTGTACTGAGCGTTGTCTGAACCCAACACCCAATTCACGCAAATTGATCAAATCTGTCAAAAAAAAAAATAGTTTTAGAGAAAGTCTAGCAGCTCTACACTGACAAGATTTATATGACATGGAAAGTGGATCTGAAAGATTCACACCGAGGTTTTAGGTAGGTTGTCTGCTGCTGAGCTCAGCTGTGTCGCGAAGCCATGTTGCTCCAAAGAAAAACTGCACAATCGGCTGTTTCAGGAAGTGCCCGAAAATGACATTAACATTCATGTGACAAAGCCCTCCAGCAGCTATGACTATGACTATTGTCCTTCTTTGTGGTTCGGCCACGTTGGTTACTTGTTGAATTTCCTTTTGAGGTAGGACTTCCCCTCCTTCATGACTGTACTGACACTTGATTTTCGACGCATCGCCATTCTCTGGAACGATTATGTCTCGATGCAGAAAACTCAAGAAATCGGAAATTTCAAAACTCAATTCTCCAAGTTCTGATCGCCTGTAACAATTCTGTGACACCCCGCTGTCTGTTCCTTACGGCTGCCCCTGAACGCAACATGCGTAATACACCGGCGTCTTATTTAGGTTCATGTTTAAATAGCAGCAGAGTTTTGGTGAGGGTGGCTGAGCTTGAGCAACAGAATACGGATACAATCCGACGTTCACCCTCCGGCTTTAAAGCTAACGAGAACCAGAGCTTTCGCGCTTTCTTGCACACTTTGGAACCGAAATACAGCATTGAGCTCCACGTTTATGCAGACACAGCGATACACAAGAACCAAACCAAAGCTACAGTCATGGAGCCACTGAGCAAAGCAGAACTGACGGTAGGAGCAACGCCGTGCGGACATCCGCCGCTACGGAATCGCGTGTGATCGTAAACACGCACTTTATTGTCGTGTGTCTAGTTTTATCACAGTGTTCCAGAAAGGGTTCATTTTGTGTGAGACTTGAATGCTTAGTGGCTACAACAGGGGGATTTGTTTGAAGAGAGGTACATGTTTTTATTTTGCAAATAAGGGCAGCTTGTTATGTCAAATGACTCAGAACCTGTTGTGTTTTTACTACGAGGAGGCTGCGACAGGCCGCTTTTGGTTCTTTTCTTGTCGGATCTCTTGTTGTAACCCTCCAATTGACACATGTCTTCTATTTATGACTAATATTGAATGAATACGACATAATTAAAGAAAATGCCTCTGTTTTTTTCTTTATTATAAATCATTGCAAATGTGCACTGTTTTTAAAATAGCAGATGGTCACAGTGAGAAAAGAAATTGTGTAACAGAAAAATGTTGATGCATCAATAAGAATCAATAATCGTCTTATAAATCGCATCAAACACCTTTGAATTGGAATAGAATCGTGAGGAGCCCAGAGATTCCCACCTCACACACAGGTGAGGAGGAGGAGGGTGGAGAGAATTGAAGAGGCCTGAGGCTCAGAAGAGGAGGAGAGGGTGGGATGCGCACACACACACACGCACACACACACACACACACACACACATGCACGCACAAGCACACTCAAATAAAAAAAAGAAAAGTGGCATGCGATCCAAAATTCACACATATGTACTGGTAGTCTGTCAAAGCTTTCTTGCGTTCATCAATTATGAATAAAGGTGTAAGCAGGAGGGGAAGCATAAAGCCGGGGGGTGGGGTGAGGGGGGGGAGGGGTGAAGATGAAGAGTGAAAGGATGAGCGTGGGAGGGAAAGCTAAAACAAGAGAGTTAGAGCGAGGGGAGGGTTAGGGAGAGGTTTGGGTGGGTAGAAGAGGAAGGGGAGACATCTCAGGTTTCCCACCGTCACAGATGGCAGAGGTGGAAAGAAAGAGACTGATACGTTACACCTTACACATTGTCTCCTATCTGCTGCTCTGCCTCTCTTTCTGCTCTCCCTGTCATTCCCTTTCTGCTGCTCTATGAACTGGGTCAGTACGCGGCCCCAGCACCGGCACCAGCGAGCGGTTAGACAGGACGAATGGGGGAATGGGGAGCACGGGAGAAGAGGAACGCTAAGCCTGAGGAGGGAGGGCTAGGAGGGAAGGGAATGATATGTGAGGGTGAGGAGGGGGGGTGGGGGGGTGGTAGATGAGATGGGGAGATTAAAGGAGGACAGTAGAGGAAGAGGAGACGGGAGCAGAGTGGAAGATGTTATAAATGGAGTTGTGGTGGGAAGGAAAACGAGGGGTGGGACAGGGGTAATGTAGCACTTATTGCTGTGGATCCTGGTGATCTAATCATCTGCTCTCTCCCCCTAAATCTCCCCCTTCTCTTTACGCATACACGCACGCACGCACGCGCGTGCACACACACACACACACACACACACACACACACACACACACTTGTATACAATAGAGTCTCAATAATGATTTGGAGATGCCATTTTCAGCAGTTGTATTTGTGAAGATGTCTGCAATTTGGTTCAGGTAAGGCAACTGAAAGAATTGGTCATTTAAACAATTTGTGGATCAATAAAAAAAGGTTGCAGAGTCTCAAATGTGAGAATTGCTTACATTTCCTTTTTTCTGTTTGGTGCAGATTAAACATCTTTAATAAGCCATTTGAAGACGTTTTTTTTGGGGGCTCTTGGAACCATTTTCTGATATTATATTAGAAAAGTTTCACAGGAAACCAAATGTGTCAGCAGCTGATTTGATGAACAAAATATCAAATATATTTCCATTTGACAGAGCGGAAAAACCTTCTCTTTGAATATCTCTCTCAGTGTCAACGTCATGTAGCTTCAATAAAGAGCTGGAACAATCTGCTATACAGAAAGTACAGTAAGATAGAGTGAACAGTGACAACTCCTACAAAGAGATGCATTCAAACAGAATACATCTATTGTCCATAACGGAGTGAAACCTTTCACGTATTTCTGCCGGAGCTTAACTAGGTTTGCAACGCAGGTCTGTGTGTTGGCAGATTGGAGCATATGGCTAATAGCACCACCATGACAATGAGCCACACTGATTAATGGACGCCCTGAGCTCTTTGTGTGTGTGTGTGTTTTCTACATTGCGTGTTGTGTGTGAGGCCCCTGCTGCAAAATCAGCATGTGAGAACACGAGGCAACAGCCGTAACTTTGACCTCAGCGGCTACTGCAGACAAGAAAGTGTTTTCACTCGCTGCAGAAGTCCTTTCTGCAGCGCTGCTGCGCCGTTGCTCCCCCAGAGGATGTGTTATTAGAGGCCTCTCTACTGTACAAGTTCATACTGTACATGTGAGTCTGAACAGTTTATTCATGTCCACAATGCATTCCCCACATGATGAACAACAATAACTTACGATAAAATCTGTATTTATTTATAAATTCCTGGTAAATCAAATCAGGTCCAAAGGGTTTTCCACAAAGCTGTGCAGCGGAGCTGACTGACGATTATTCAGTGAGCTATAGAATAAAATATTATTGTGCCTGATTTCACGGCTAAAATCCCTGCTCGTGCATATAGATGAACTCCAATTTATATTGTTACGGTTAAAGTTGTTCAGTGACAAGGTCAGGGAACAAGAACAACTTAATTCATGTGCTAAATTTGAATTTTTATAACTGTGGTTTCATGAGGGAGCGTGCATATGCATACTGCTTTGTATATATGCGTGTGTGTGTGCGTGTGTGTGTGTGTGTAGGTGTGTGTGTGAGAGAGAGAGAGAGAGGGACCCTGCCTATATTTTATAGTCACAATGTGGAGGAAGGCCCATTTGTTAGCCATGAAACAACAGGAGGGTTCAGATTGACTAATGAGTTTCTCTGTGTCCTAATTAACCAGGCGTCACACACACACACACACACACACACACACACACACACACACACACACACAGCACAGCACACATGCATTCACACACACACATTTTCGCTTGTATAGGATAGCTTGGTAAAATGCCTCCATAAATAGATCTCTTTCCTACCAACCTACTTCTGAAGAAATTCATCTTTAGATTATAATTAAAGCAACGACTCTGAGAGCTAAAACTCATCTTCTTCAACGGATATGGCTCCACGCGTATGCGTACGTATGCGCCTGTATGTGTGGGGGGGTTAATGAGGGTGACAAAATAAGGAATGTATTGAGTGCAGAGAGTTGATTGGTGAGAACTTTCTGCAGACGAACAAAGTATGTTGCAGAAGGAAAGGGGAGGGGAGCGGAGAGGAGAGAGGATGGAAGACAAAGTCAAACCTGGAACGATGGTTTGAAGATAGTTTAGAGGGGAGCAAGATTTGGGAAGAATAAATAGTTTTGATGCAGCCTTTCTCACCTGCACATGATCTCATGTGTCAGCAGCACTCTGCACATCTCTGGGTTCTTGTCTTGGCCTTCATAAATAATTGCCTGTTAAGAGAGACACAGAAAGAAAACACAGTGTGAGCTCACTGACAACAAAACTGAACAAGCACAAAGCTCAAATCCAGCAAATAGTCAACAGGGAGTTGGCTTCATGTCTCAGTCGATTAGTCAAATAATAGCTTGTTCAGGTCGGAGTCCACTAACATTTCTTTGGGCATTTATTAATTTTGTATGCTTTTTTATGCTGAAATACTTATTTCCAAGACATTTATGAGCACCTTTTTTGGAAAACACAAGATGTAAAAGTGTTTTTGTGAGATTTGTTGTGGAGAAACTTTTTACAGATCAAATGAGTGTCAGTCGACTAAGAATGTATTTGGTCGAGGATAGCCTCTGTTGTGTGCGTATTTTATCACAGAAGACAAATAATTCAGCTCTAGGAACAATAATAAGTATTGTATGTACCAGGATACCTCTGTTCAATTATTGTTTATCAAATGTTACTCAAACAGAAGTAAATGATACCTTTGTTTGGACTTTTTAACTGTGAACTCTGATCTGAGAGAGTAGAAATGGCAAAATGTTGCATGTGGGATTAATTTATAATAAAAACAGTGTTTAAGATCATTATAATAAAGGAACTCAGCATCAACAGTTTGGCTCAATGGTGAGTTTTCAATGGAGCTCTATAACACAGAGGAATAAGTAAGTTTGTGCCTTGGATGAACAGACAATGCTTGTTAAGATCAATTGATTGTTGATTTTGATCTTTCATGGACATTGTTGACAACAAGAAGAAGAAAAAAACATCAATAACCATATCCTTCAAGTTCTTATTATGAAAACCTTCAAATCCTAATTTGCAAAATTCAGACGGAAGACAATTTGAGGCCACAAAGCATTGCTATTCAGAGCCTCCAATGGATGCCAGTCATTGTCTGCGTCAGTGCATGGATGCATAAAAACATATTTGCATGTTTTCAGATCGCTGCACTCTACATCTACCAAACTGATGAGCGGAGAAGACAATATTTTGCAGCTGTGGGAAAACACAACGCTGATGACAAACTGGGAGGAGTTAGATTAATTTCATGCTGTAGCTGCGGTGCAGCCTGCATATGTTTTCTTTTATCGGGGGGTGCTGTGGGTAACAGGTTAGTTCCCACATCACCTCAAAGAGCATGTAGTTCAGCGGTGACACCTCTTCTTCAAACACAAACCCTTTGTCTCTGCACTGGGAGTATGTCACTCCCCCCACGAACACGTTTTAGAAAATCCCCAAAACACAACAAGAACAATATCCCCTCTGTTCACACGCTACTCAGGCCTAATATTAAAAAGCAGTACGTTGTATATTCACAGAGCTACGGCCACAGTTTCTGCTTGTCATGAGGCAGTTCAGCTGTGGCTTTACCTTCTTCCGTTATACAATCTTCCTGCTTCTTGTCTAAAGCTCGGAATAAAGCGAAAGCACAAGTCGCACACCACTAAGCTATCTATCAATCAATACACACGCCCCGCCTGTCTTTGGTCTATTCCAGTCTGTTTGATCTGTCGTTCCAAACTCCAGCAAGTCTTACCGAGTGACAAGTTCACTTCTCTCAGGGAGCGGTGGAGAATTTCACTGTCCTTTCTGATCGTCTTCAGCTGAAGGTACAGACTACCTGATGCCGTCAACTGAACACGAGTTTGAGCTTCAATTGAAGGTCATTTAGCCAAGTGAACGCTGAACAAGGTGTGCTGCAGATCAGGGATGACCCACATTCTACTTTCACCAGTCAAGACTCAACAAGCAATGTCCTCAACTGAATTTATTTATTCTACAAAATAAATATGGTTTGGCCACAATCAGTTTTCCTTATTAAGTAAACATCAAACATTAGTCATTGGATAAGTGACTGTCTTGTCTTTATTTCTAACTATTTGATCAATACATGCATCACCGCAAACTGAAATGCAGAAATGCCTCTGATTGATGCACAGCCATTTCAATTGACATACACACACAAATACTCTGAACATATCTCATTGTAAATTTGAAATCAATAATCTTGACATTTCATCCTAAATTGTGAACCCGTTGGTAACGTATGTTTGAAAATCAACATAAAGATGATTCATTAATCATCCTTTTGACATTTAATGTGGTTGAAATGTGCATGTGATGAATCGATGGTGCTGGAGTTGTGTATTCACAGCCGCGTACAACGACAGCTGTTCTTACTCTTCTATCATGTTTGAGTCCTCGGAGAGTTTCCTGTTTCCTGGTCCTCTTCGTCTGGTATAACAATCACATGAACATTATCTCCGTCACTTTACTCATCACAGATCTCCTTAACTCCTCATGCCGAGCTTTAAACATACACACTGCCGCCGCGCAGTAACATTAGCTGCTTCTACACTGAAACAGGTGCTCGCCAGCATGCTAAGATCACCGTTATGCTAACATCGCCAGCATGCTAACATCGCCAACATGTTAATCGCGATTAGATAATATGTCCGTCAATACGGTATAGTTTGCATCCACCAACGTAATTGGGCATAACCGGGCTAACTTACTCTCCGGCAGTCTACAACTGTTTCCTCTCCTCACTAACGTTCCCCATGGCTTCACTCTCCAGGGTTGACTTCCCGCTCCTCTACCTTTCCGAAAGGGCCGACCGAGTTGCTAAAAATAGTATGCCTGATGTTTCTTTACTGTCCCAGAATTGCCCACAGATCTGTGTATCCCATTTTAAAAGACTACAAAGTAGGAGTATTCATTTGAAATCTAACTTAGTAAAAAATGTTGCCTGTGTTTAAGCTCGGGCTGCCCCACCAGGGGCCCCGGGGTGAGCATGTTCCGCATGGGGCCCCAGCATGAGCCAAGATGTAGGCTGAACCCCTCATTTGTAGAAAATGCAACCCAACGTGGTCCTCAGGAACTAGCTTGGAGCTTTGCTGCATTAATGGCGAGCAGCGACAGCGGCTGTACAGACTAAGGGGCCCTATTACAATATTGTTGTAGCCTAAAGCATTTCATACTAATAGCTCGTTGTCCCCTGGACCCTCTGTGTTTTCTGGAATTGGCGCCCCCATTTGTTTCAGGTCTTGGGGCCCCTATCAGTTACAATTTCCCATGCAAGTGCATATATTACACATGCAAAAAAACTCTTCAGGAAATGTATCCACGCATGAAGTTTGAGCCTGAAGGGCTCCTGGCGGTCCAGGACTCCGGGACTGTACAGTCAATGCAGGCCTGCCAGTTCTCCGAAGGGAGCTGTAGCTCATCAATCCAGAGAGCAAAATGAACTATTCATTCTGAAAACATGTCAACTGATCGTGGCTGAAGCAAATAAGCTCCTGTTAACACACACACACAACTCATTTTGATCCAGCAGTCATGCAAAACTGTTTCTTTAATCCCGCTCCATCAAAAATGAAACAGAAATATTTGTGGCTTAATGAAAGCAAATCTGAGCATGTGAACTGTGGGGAAAGATAGAACAGACGTAATCTGAAGAATAAATGTGTGTTATAAGCCACAGTTCTGTCTATGATTAGACCTGCTCATTGTGCCATGGGAAAAGAGTGGGCCAGGCAGCGTCCTCTGGACTAACATGCATCAATGCCATCTCAACCTCTATCGTCTCCTTTCTTTTATGCACTTTTGCTCTTTTGTTCTCTTGCGCTCACACACACACGCTCACACACACACACGCTCACACACACACACACACACACACACACACACACACACACACACACACACACACACACACGCACACATTTATCTTTATGAACAGAATCAGGTCTGAAATAACTGAGCTTTCCTTCAAAATGCCAGAAGATAAATCGCTATATACCTTGTGGGTTTCTTAATTCTCTCACCTCTGCAAGAGACATTGACCGTAAAAAGAAATAAAGAAGAAGAAGAAGGATTCACACATTACCCATATTTTCTTTATCCCAGTTGAATGTAACTTTAGCAGGATAAAAGAAACAAGCAAATCCTCCCCTTTTGTGCAAGACCTTGACAAGTTTAAGATAATCTTTTAAGGTTTCCTTAACGCTGCTTGTGTAACATACTCTTCCATAGAGTTAAGGGATAAACTAAGTCAGCAGATCCTTTTTCCTTTTGCTGATACAGTCACTTCTTTCCCGTCTGACTGCGTGCTTTGTCTGATGTTGACCCGTCTCCCTCTGTGCCAGACCTGGGTCAACATGTCACAGTCCTTGCCTTGTTTGGATAAACACATTCTGCTTAAATACTATGGGATAAAAACAAATCCAAGAAACTAAAACCAACATCTGACATGTCTCATCCCACTTGGCCACCCTGTTCACCAACCTGAGACATCTGCAGCTCGAATCATGAACAAAACAACGCAGAATAAGTGAAAGATTACATTTAATCCACCTTCTGTGGCAGGCTCTTGTGTACCTGTGCAACTTCCTTTCACCATAACTTCTCCTTCCATCCTAGCCCATGTTTGTCTTCATCACACTGTCACCTCGCTCGCTCTGCTCTTGCCTTTCATCTGCTTTTCCCTCCTCTGCCTCGTCCCTCCCTCCCTCCGCCACACTAGGCCTTTCACACAGCATCTCTGCCGCTCTCTCCGGCACCTTTGAAGTAGCGTGACATGCGGCGTGTAAACAAGGAGCCGTTAAGCAGGGGAACACACTTCCTCCTGCGTTAGTGTCAGGTCGACTAGCGAGCTAGTGATCCGACAGGGCCGCAGTGACAGACGCTTTATTCTCCAGGACAGAGTCGAGATCAACCGGCGCTCAGCACTCTACTTTTGAAGCCTCGGCGCTCTCCTCCTCCTGCATTTAACACAATCAGTGCTGGCCCCTCTCGGCGATCACACACAGCAGGTAGACAGACAGAAATAGCAGAATAACAGAAATAGGTGGCGAACGTTGGAGAAGGCTTTACTTTACTGGCAGAAGAATCACAATTGGAACTGTGAAATAAACAGAATCTATTACATAAGTCGAACACAGCGGTACCCAGTAATAAAATCAATACTATTCAATGAAGAACAACATGCATTCTCCTGCTTGACAACACCGATTAACAACCAAAGCTACAAGTCACAGCTACAACAGAATCTCTCATTGATTGTGTAAAATGGGTTCCTGGGGTTCAATTTCCATACAAATCCACCTGTTTGGGGATTTTTTTTTAAATAGATAAATGCTATTGCTGCAACGAAACATAGACTCGGAAAACTGACCGGTCTATTCTCGTAGCTGCAGCCTCGGAGCGCCAAGCGTGCTTCCTGTCTGGACTAACTCAGTGAAGCACGCAGCTTGTGTCTCAGGTTAAGCGGTGGGACTGGATTCTTACATGAATATACTGTCATTGCGATTTGCACCAAGTTTTCTAACTTCTGGTTCAGAAGATGCTGTTTTGGTTTCAGATATCTCAAGGCCTGTTTTAGATATTCAGATATTCAAATGCTAACCTCAGCTATTGTTGTTTTCAGCTGAAAACAACAATAGCTGAGTTGTTGGGTAATGATGGAAGAATCCAGTTGGGAAATTGGTGGAACTATACTTGTTTTAGATCAAAATGTCTTTAACGGTAAAGTAATTTAAGATTGTGTGAGTGTATGTGTGTGTGTGTGTGTGTGTGTGTGTGTGTGCGTGTGTGAAGTTAGAGAGACAGTGGCCATGACATCACTGACCAACTAAGCCAACCACACGGCTGTTTTGGTTTGACCACCTGTTAATGTTCCATTCCTCTACCGCTGGGAATCACACAAAGACACACACAAACGCACAAATGTGCACACGCACACACTTGTGAGCACGCTTTATTGCTCCATGAGCAGTTTTGCTTAAGTGCCTCAACACACATATAGATACAGCACTAAATACCTGAGCTGTTTCCATTTGTTCATCTCTCCCTCTCGCTCATATATAAAACCTCCACTAACACACACGCACACGCAGACACGCACGCACACACGCACGCACACACACAGCTGCAGCACACACCTGCCTGCCTCAGCGTCTCGGAAAAATTACTTTTCCTTTTCAAATTGAAAATCTCTTTGTGTAGGCTAAAAAATGTAATAAAATATGCCATTTAATTTTTAAAGACAAAGCAGAGCACGCTGTATTTGTGTGTGAAAGTAGTAAGTGTGAGAGTGTGAGTGTGCGTGCATGTGTGTGGCTGGCTGTCACCCCACAAAGATGAAGCTTAACAGTGTTATTAGGGAACAGTGTGGTCCCTTTGGCCTGCCAGACACACACACACACACACACACACACACACACACACACACACACGCACACACACACACACAGTATGTGTTGCAGTGTGGCGGCAGCAATGTGAGACTAAGAGCCTGCAGTCAAATTAACAAGCGCTCAGTGCATAGCATGGCTTCTTGGCTCCTCATAACACACACACACACACACACACACACACACACACACACACAGTACTGTACTTCATAATGCATAACCCTAATTGTAACCTCAACCCTCACACGGGCCTTCAAAGTTGTGTCCGAATGTGCGGACCGGTCGAGATATCCTCACTTTCCAAAAATGTCCTCACTCTCAGGGTCTAAAACTGAAATTGATTCTTATAAAGAGATATGTACAAGTATGTACGGCGTGCACTAACCATTTACCTGAGGAATCTCTCTCTCTCATATAAACAAAAACACAAACATTAACGGAGGAATCAGAGCGGATCAGAAAATGCTTGCTACTCTGCAAACCAAATCCCAGAGGTGCTGTTATATCTTTCCACTTCCTACTGAGCGGCAGAATTACGCCCGTTTCTTAACACCCACTCGCTGCCTCTTCGCTCTAATCACAGCGAGAGAAGTACAGGCAAGAAAAGGCCTGAAGCCATGTCGTATGTGTGTGTGTGTGTGCCCCCACCCACATACACTGTGGAAACACCCACCCACAGACGCACACACACAGAAACATGCGTTTTTATGTGTGCAAGTACATGCAGATATAGAGGCAGGCGGCAGAGTACAAGCGGATCAATGGAGCAGCTCATTGTCGGAGAGGTAACAGGAGAGGTGACAGACCTCAGTGCGTGTGTGTGTGTGTGTGTGTGTGTGTGTGTGTGTGTGTTTTCACCTGTTTGGTCATGGAGTCTATGAGTCGAACATAAAAGTCCTGTTCTGTTCTGATGCCTGTTGGGAGACAGAAGAAAAGAGAAAATCTTAAACTAGAATTTGACAAGCAGAGCAACAGACAAAGCAACAAAATATGTCGAACTAATTTAACGTAAAACAGTGATAGACTCCTTTCTGACTCAACAAGCAGCTCCTCAATTATAAGGGTCGCAAGAAGATTGCAAAAATATTTCTCACACAAATTTCAATGTTTTATCTATTTTTTGGACTTGATTTCAAATCTTGATAATTATTTGGATTTCATGATTTAGGCCTGAAAATTACTTGAGGGAAATACATGTTTCTCAGCGGCAGTGTTTTATTTCCTGTAGAGTCAATTTTAGATACCTCCAAATCACATTTGCCTCAAAGGCCTTTGCAGTTTGGACAACATACGATCCCTAAAACCCTCCATGTGATTCATTCACCCAGAACTTACACGCCAATTAATGGTTGCTCCTGTTGTTCAGAGTCCACTTAGTCAATATCACTGATAAAGGCTTAGTATGTGCAACTTACTTGCAATGTGCATTTTCACATGCAAATTAAATTCAAATCGATAAATCACAAATAGTAGATAGAGTCGCTGCATGCCTTCCTCTTGGAGGAAGAGGAGTAGTTTCCCTGCAGCTGCAGACTGAGCTGATAGGCCTGAAGACCACAGCAGCTTCCACCACAACAATCAAGCAGCCCCTTCAGACTGGACCAACTCCTTTAGGCATGGTGACACTGATGAAGCCATCGAGCTGCTGTAAGTCACACACAACAGCTGCTCTGAAGTTGTAACATTAATCCAGATATTGATCAAATTGCACAATTGTGAAACACTACACTGCAGTTTCCGAGACAACTCCTTCTGGTCGCCTGTTGGCCCTCTGCTGCACATTTTTACATATTAAATCGAAAGAGTCAGCGGGTTCCTGTGTAGATCCTGTGTATATTGTTGCAGTGGACAACAGGCAATCATGCAGATTTGGTCTGATTTATTGTCAATAACTTTGTGTGTGTGTGTGTGTGTGTGTATGTGTGTGTGTGTGTGTGTGTGTGTGTGTGTGTGTGTTCCTCACTCACCGTTACTGTAAAGAAGCTGCAGCCGGTAATGAATCCCGTTATTGGTCTTCTCTCCGCTCGTCTCCTTCACACACAACACACACACACACACACACACACACAACATCGTTTATTGAAATGTTTCGGTTTAAAAAAAAAAAAAAAGCACATCTCTGAACATGCACGCTCGTGAAGTGTACTCACAAGTTATTGAATTATTTACGCCGGTCACACGTTAAATAAACGTGATTTATGTTCACAGCAGACGTATTAAAGCATGGCAGCCCTGTAATTTACCCACGTGTAATCATGCTGTTATTGTGGCTTTTTAATTCCTGTGTAATTACCGGTAATGTTTGGAGGGCAAATAAATCCTGCACTGAATTCTCCCACTGCTTTCCAGCTCATTTAAATGGTGTCATAATTGATGAGGAGACCGGTTGCCCCGCCGTTGTTCATATAGAGCAAGTGCTTGAATGCAGCAGTAAATTCAAATAAGTTAAAATCTCGGAGGTTGTTTTCATATTGTTCAAATATCCCAAATGGATCGAAGAAAGTTTTTGAGTCACAGTATGTTTTTTATATTATTTCATCTGTGTCCAATGTTATCCTAAATATTACAAATAATAACCATAATAATAATAATACAAATATTAATGCATTACAAATACAACAAATATGATAAGTTACTGTATAGCCTAAATATTTAAATGTGACGGAAAAAAATGTACATCAGTAATATCAAACAGCACAATGAAATAATCTGGCCTTTAGAAAACCTCGTAGATGTTAATATCTTCCAGAAGATTAAATAATAATAATCGGAACAGCGCGAGTTTCTCCACCGACCTTCTCTTTCTCGATGAAGCCCAGAAAGTTGGTCCTCTCGATCTCCACCGGCTGACCCTGCCGGTCGTACAGAGCCAGGACGAAGTGGAAGAAGTTGGACTTGCGCAGGTTTGAGGGCGGCTGCTTCTCAAAGTGAGCCCGGGCCAGACCCACTCCACTGCGGACACACATGCGCGGAGCAGTCGGTGTTAGGTGCTGTAAAGTTTTGACTTCGTAAAAAGGTACACAAAAAATAAATAGAAACTATATGAAGTGAGTAAAGCCATGTTTTTATTTTCTTGATTTGACTATAAAGCTGCTCTGTTTATCGCGAAAAAAACAAAACCCATATGCAGTATTTTCTGAATTTTTTTTAAATACATATGTATAATATAAAATTGGAAGCTGTTTTTAACCTGAGACGAGAGGTCATTATTTGTCCACTTTCTCTGAATCATCCAATCGAATATATGAGTTTTGAAAAGAGTGAAGGTGGACAGATTTATTTGTCTCTCTCATCATTTTAAATTGACCTATAATGGTGTATCCATCCCTTTGCCTTCATGCTCGTTAAACCTCAGCCAATAATGTAAAGAATTAAGGAACACGTTGCATGAGCATAACAATCTGGAGCAGAAACACATGTTGCCATTAACTGTTTACCGTCTTAAAATTAAACAGGGTATTCAATGTGTTGAGGATTTGTACAACTGGATACAGATTCTGAATTTCCCAAACTATCCTAAAAAAAAAACCTAAAAAAAACTGTTAAATCCAAATCTCCTCCTCTGGACCTCAACACAGCCTCGTGTCCTGCTCGGGCGGCTGTGGGGTCCTGACAGAAAGAAGAAGAAAAAAAAGCAACCAGGTTGTTTTGGGTAAATGAAGGCGGGTGGCCGGCCGGCAGCACGCCTCCTCCACCCGGGTCGCGCTCACCTTTGGGCGGCCGTGTTGGCGTCCAGCACGCCGCCCCCCTGCATCCAGCTCCGGACAGTGTTCATGCCTCCCAGCGGCTCCTCCTTCAAGCTGCTGCCGCTCCGCTGGATGCTCTCCTGGATCCCAAACATGAGCAAGCCCCCGTAGCTCGATGCCCGTCCTCCGGTGTCTCGGTCTCTCCCCGGCGGGATGTGCACTTGTTCGCCCGCGGATCCTTCACTCTGACTCAAGAGGCGCAACGTGGTTGCGCTCTTTGCTTGCGGCGGCCGCGCGCGCTTCGCCACAAGTCAAGCACTTTGACCTAGTATTCCTGTAATTCTGGTCCCCGTGAGAAAGTATGTGCTGAAACGGACTTACTGGGCTCCAAAATGTCCAAGACACGTGCGTAAATCAGCCAGAAGGACAGCGGGACGCGGACAGACCCGGCGGGAAAGGGTGTTTAAAAAGTCACTCCTGGTGCGCTTCGAGATCCGCAGTTCAAGCTGTCACACGGGGGAGGAAAAAAAGAAGAGATCAACTGGCACCCAGATGAGATGTCATCACTGTGTGGACCCTTGTTTCTTCCTCTTTTCTCACTTTTGCTTTCTCTTCTCCTCCCTCGGCGCAGCGGTGCGGGACGTGTTGGGGATCTGTGGTGTCCGGAGCGGCGCTGCTTCCTGCGGATGAGTCCCGAGCTCTCGCCTCTCCGCTCGCTCTCTGAGCAAATCGCTTTGTGACTCTTCCCAAAGGACTCTCTCTGAGAACCAAACACGGGCTTCTCCCGCCCCGGGGGAGGGAGGGAAGAAGAGGGGAGAGGAGAGGAGAGGGGAAGGGGGGCTAAGATGGGAAGGGAAAGAGAGGAGGGGACAGGACGGGAGGAGAGGAGAGGAGAGGAGAGGAGACGCCCCCAAACAAAGGCGAAAGCTGGAGTCAGGTCCGCCCCGCACGCAGCGGCGGCCGCGGAGCTCTCCTCTCCTCCTCTCCTCCTCTCCTCCTCCTCTCCTCTCCTATCCGGTAAAGGGAATAGGCGTCTCTGGAGATTAATTCCCGTGCGCACCACAACACTGACAATCGACCGGGAAAGTTTCTTTATGCCCATGCAGAGCAGTCGGCTGCAGACTCAGACTGGCGCTCGCGATGCTGGAGCGATAAATTGCTCAGTGGCACTTCAGCTGTGCCTGCAGAACAAGCACGACTTTATTAACTCAAACATATAGAGCATCATGTAAATGTTGACTAAGGGAACAACAAAATAGACTTCTGAATTTGTCAGTATTCGGTTTATGGCATGGCAATATCATTTAATTATTTCTAATATTTTATTTATACATTCAGCATGCAGCAAATTTATATTAAACACATTCATTCTGGGTGACAATGAAGGGGTTACTGCTTAATCGTATTGCAAGAACACTATTGAACCGAAAAACGATTGCTGTCTTTTGAATTGATTGTCAAACAGTGATTATTAGAGACAATAGCTGCAGATATTTGGTACATTTGATTTGAACCTCATCCTGTACATTTAGATCCAAGTTTTATTTAGGCTCAATTATAAAAGCCATATTTCATCGTCACAACATATCCGTGCTCCCTATTGTCTCCCGTTGCTTATTGCAGGCAAGCGCCGCAAGACTCGCAAACAAAAGTGACAATAACAATAATTAGCTCAAAATAACAATGAACATAATTGAGGATAATTGCTACCAGATTTCCTCGCGTCGTCTCTGCCTCCAGCGCCATCTGTTATTTGAAACTATTTATCACGCCGCCGAGAGGGAATCCAAACAAAATACAAATATTAATAGATAATTCCGTGGACTGTTTTAATACAATATCGCTACAGAGTATTGATCAGTCGAGGTGCGAAAGGTCAAAACACTTGTATTATTCAGCTGGCTGTGAAAATGATTGGCAGGCCGAGC
Source organism: Clinocottus analis (assembly GCF_023055335.1). Classification (NCBI taxonomy): domain Eukaryota; kingdom Metazoa; phylum Chordata; class Actinopteri; order Perciformes; family Cottidae; genus Clinocottus; species Clinocottus analis. The sequence goes on along the minus strand of NW_027176207.1, from coordinate 9,709,382 downwards.
TGGCGCAGTTCCAGGGTTTAATTCCCAAAGGTTATTGAAAAACGCTCTTGACCTTGATTATGGAGAATAAGAGTCTTTTATGCTCCAGTTTCCTGCTCATAAAGGAAGAGACAGGAGGATCAGCCCGTACAGGACTTAGCAGAGGAACAACATGTGAACTGAGGCTCTGCTGTTTGGATCGATGAGTGGGCTGAAAGCATGTGTATCCGTTTAATAAATAAACAAAATGAAAGAATATCTTCATCTCTGCATGTCAGCTCTCGTGGGCAGTACAATGATGTTGCAAATGCAACGCTTAAAATCGAATGAAGTGAGAAGAAAAATTCAAGTGGCAACGAGTTCGCGCGCAAAAATAAAAGCATATACAATATTAGAATCACTCAAAACATCCCGTTAAAAGGGACATTATTGATTCATTAACAACCTGACAGCTTTCTTCATTTAGGGCCCATCAGGTCAGATGAACACAGTGTGACTTTACAGGATGTGTATCGGCTAATAAAATGAATACTATGAGTATAAAATGGACATTTTTAAGATCAATGGAGCATCAGAAATATACTTCAATCTACATAAAAATTAACGTTTAATATTGGCGATAACAAAAGCGAAAAAGAAAACAAGAAAGCATAATAAAGAAAATAATTAATACTGGAACACGCACGTGCGCAGCAGCCACTTGAAGAGGAACAACATGGAAGATTAAAGAGAACCATAAACATATTAAACCACTACAAACTCTCTGTTGTACTCAGTGAGTCCCTACAGTGCGGGCAGAAAGCAGAAATAGTCCTCGATGTGTATACGCGCGCGCGCACGTGTGTCACCAACTGCGATTGGATCCGTTTCGCGTCCCAATCAGCTCAAAAACGGCACAACAGCGCCATCATGTGGAGGACAGGTCCTACTACACGCACACTGACGCGGAGATAGCTCTGAATATGACCGATATCTCGAAGTTATTCTGCCTTTCAAAATGGTGTAAACATGTTTTTGAATATCATTCAAATGCTATTACCGTTTTAAATAGTATGATGATCAATATAGATCAATAGTTCATTGAAAACTCATAATACTAGAAATAGAAAAGTGCTCTGCTGCACTGCATTCATGCAGAGATCTTCCCCTTTTCCCTGTGAAAGGGTTTTTACTATCTTTATTTGGGGGAGTTTTTCCTGATCCGATGTGAGGTTCTGGGACAGGGATGTCATGTAGACAGATTGTAAAGCCCTCCGAGGCAAATCTTGTATTTGTGATTTTGGGCTATACAAAATAAACTGAATTGAATGTACCTTATACGCTGTAAATCTAAATGTAATAAAGGCTGAATCCAGAGTGGATGGTTCACTTTATTTCTGACATTCAATATTTGTAAAATAACCAAGGCAATGCCAGGCATAAAAACCATCCATGGAGCATTTGAACAGAATACAACATGGCATTCAGAGTCTTACAGAGCAGGTCCTAAATGTGAGCGTGGAAAACACGTATCAGACGAAAGAAGAAGAAAAAAAAAAAGAACAAATCTCTGCCGGGCATCCCGTTCAGAGCAGCCCTAAACATGAGCAACTAACATGTGTTAGTCAGAGGCAATCTTATTGTTCCCTTCTAAAATGCTCAGAAAAGGCATTCAGAAAATAAATATGTGGTCAGATAGCTCTGTGGCCGCTATTTCAAAGGTTGTTTACATTTTCAGAGTTATGCATTAATGATTATGCAAAACATTGGGATCAATTGAGTCCAAGAAACATCTGGCCTTCAGGTGAGAGACTGACATCCATCGTATTGGCTACTGGTATGCTTGTTCCTCCTTACTCAACTCAATGGAGGCAAGATCAAATGAACATAATACATAACTGCACCAGACTAAGAAATATTGGGACATTTAAAGCTACTTACTTTACTAGTATGTCAATTAAGACAAAAACTAAAATATCATGTATGCTAACTGAATTGGACTGATTGAAAAATGTACTGTTTTACAACCTTAACCTTCAAGTGCCTTGAAAAGATTTACACAAATAACATATTATTTACACACTCAGAAGGCTCACAAATAGTGGCGCTGCAATGTAAAATGAACATTGCTCGATTGGTGGCGCAGCAGTGACGGGTTCAAGCATCTGTTTGGCATATAGCTCACAGACAACCTTCCTGCGTCCAACATGAAGTCAGTCTCACAGCTGAAGTCTCTGAGATGCATTGGAATGCAAACAATGCATTTAAAGATTGCAATTCTTAGTCCGAAAAGATGTTAGCTTGTTTGTTAAACTGTTCTCGGCCATATTAAAAGATATGTCACAGGTCATAGCCTGGAAAGTGACGGCAACATCTGGGATCAATAGCCGACCGGCTTCTCTGCCACTTACTTACCAATTAACACTGCAACGTAAAGTCACATACATGTTGCCAATGACAGTTCTCATCCTGCGGAGCATTTCATTGTGCAGCTGATCCTTCTGCTCGACACAGTTCAAATGCTCCACATTGAAAACTCAAGGGTGTATGCGGTGGTTTAACTCTTTGTAACTATTTCAAGTGCTTTGTTTTACATCAAAGTCTAAGGAATGGAGCCGATAAGAAAATGAGATTGACTCGTTCAAGAATACAGAAGTCCTTATGTTTACCTTTCAGAGGAACATGTGCAAAATACATCAAACTCTACATTTCAGATCTTAAAAAAAAATAAACGCAGTTAAACAGCGTTGGCCGAGGTTTCATCCTACATTGATTATGTATTCATTCTCTGCCCCGGGGCCAACGCTTTCCAAACATCAACAATTAAGTCATTCATAGTAATAAGACCTTTCGTAATAGTGGTAGTAAGTAATACTTTTGAGGGTTAACTAGTGCATCTCCTGTCCATCTGCGCCGTGCTGATCCCACTCCTAACAGTAGAGGGCACCAGAGTGATCACACCAGCTGGAGGACGCGTCATACAGACTGGAGAAGCAGCAACACTGGCTGGTCTCACAGACCAGAAGGCTTGGATTCTCCACAAGCTTCTCTGACTAAAGTTTGTCTTTGTTCACAGGCATGTAAAGTAACAAAGAACATCCAAACCACTCGGAAGCTTTGGAGAAGCCAAGCCCTGATCTTATTTATATATCAACACTCCTCTGGTTTAATATAGATGCCATACAGAGCAACACATGTATATGTATATATACATATACACACACATAACACACAAACAGATTGGGCTGTTTCCTCGTACACAAACACATCAGTGGGTATTTGGTTGCTCACAGCCACAGAACAGCTTTGGAGCGTTGCTAGTATAAATGACATTAGTGCAAATGCAACCCCCCTCCCCCGCAAACACCCGCGCTCCAAAAAAAATGGTAGAAAGAAAAATTGGTAGCAAGGTTAGAGCACATTGGAGAAAAAAAAACTAATAAATGCTATGGTAAGTGTGGCAGCGTGCAAGCTCTACATATAAGCGTGCATCAGGACTCAGCATTCTCAAGATTTAGTCTTACACACACAGAATCACACACACACACACACACACAAGTTGACAGAAATAGTGTCCAAGCATGTGGAAAAAAGAAGCTCTCCCATCAAGTGACTCAATTTGCTGGTAGTAACATTTCAGAGAGTGAAGTAACTGAGCAGCAGGATGAGCAGAGGATGATGACGGTCTCAGAAAAGCACAGAGTACTTCAATGTGACGGGTTATAAAAAGGGGCTGGATGGAGCGAGGTTATTGGCTCCTGCCACGACAGTCTCAACAATCTCTGGCTCGTTGGGAAACTTGGGATGGACTGGTTAAATGTGAGGTTGGGAAGGAGGTGAGTGCGGATGAGTACCATAAATGAAGTAAAGCCACCGACTCAAAAGTGTGGGCTAATTCTCTCAATATACAAACTGTGGCCTCTGTTGCAACGTTAGCTCCCTCCTCTGTCTTTCTTCCTCTTACTTTTAGTCAGTCTGCAGTGCGGACTGTCCAATAAAGCATAATGTAAAAATTATCTTAAAAATAGCATCTCTTTAACAGTTATACAAAAGTTTGGCGATGAGGAGTAGAACTGTTTTTTGCTGGGACCAGCCAAACAAGTTTGAATCAAATATTGAAGAAGTATAATAGAGAAAGCTTGACACATGAAATGAATTAGTTCTCCCATGTGAACCCTTTGATTTGTTCACACTGCAACACTTAAATAGGCCACACCATGTATCCTCTGCTTAGCACCAGGCTTCAGGTCACGTGACGGCCTCAAGAAATAACATTCAGTCTCTGCTAATGCTCAGCGTATTCACCAATACACATAACTATTGTCATCTAACAGTGAAAACAAGAAAACAAAAATCTGAAATCTGATGACTTCATGAAACGAACATCAAGTGTCGCTAGCCTATCTCGGCTCTCCAAACCTTCGACCCTCGTCTATAGATCGTGTCACATACAGGAGACAAAACCCAAATACTAAGAAATGCACAGCAATAAGAGCAACGCTGCACAAACAAAGGCATGATGGGAGCAACCATCACATGAAATGAGACAGACATAAGCATTATTTTGGAAATGTCATCAGAGGTCTAATATCAAATGTCAAAAGCTAACTGATTGTGATACTACAGTTCCAAATCAGGATTTCACATTTTGTGGATATGATGTAGACCTACCAATCATTTATCAAATGAGATTACTGCTTTCCTTTCTTTGTGTTGAATGGAAATTAAATCATTGCTGGCATGAAAGTTAAACACATTTAGATGAACTGGTCCAAGACAATCGTCGGAAAAATGACAATCGTCGGTATTTCTTGTAATGTTAAGTGTTGAAAATCTGCTGAAAGATTGTTTTGGATTTTTTTCTTTCAAACGATATGGAGAGGTTTTTATAGTTGATGGAATAGCCAACCGCTAGATAAATAGAATATAAGCAGAATATTAGCAGATGGAGTATTTAGATTGTGTGTTTATATGTGCATGCACGTATGTTGTGTGTGTTACAATGAGGCTCAGAGGCTGCATGGAGGAGGAGGCCGTTCCTCAGAGGAAGGAGAGGTGGGTTGGTCAAGCTGTGATGACGAAGCAGCAGGTGACTCCTTGCTGTCGAGTAAGAAGCTTCGGTTTAGTTGAGGGGCGGACTCAGGTTCAGCAGGGGTTATCTCTGCCTGTGCCAGTGGCTGTGAGGAGGTGGGAGATGGAGGAGAGGGGCGCATGTCCATTGTGGCAGAACAAGAGGTGGAAGACGAAGAAGGGTGATCTGTAAGCGACTGCTTCTGTGAATCAGTCACAAGTGGAGAAGAGGAAGTGGTCTTGACCAGGTGCTGGGGAGTAGAGGGCACACCAGAGGAGGAGGCTTCTCCAGCTGACATGGCAGGTCCATTAACTCCCTCCTGCTCTGCTGCTCCCTCCTTCGCATCATCTGGAAGTGTGTCGTCTTTTGGCTTCTTAACCGCTGTGGCTTCTTCTTGCCCTGCAGGGCTCTGATTGGCTGCAGGCGCTTCAGGGATAGTGGTTGGTGATTGGCTCTTTAGTTGCGAGTGACAGAGGGGGCATGTCTCCTGGACATAAAGCCATTTCTTCAGACAGCCAGCGTGGAAGAAATGACTGCATGGAGTGATCACAGCATTGTTCATGTCCTGAAAGGGATGAACACATGAACAGAGGCTGCGTTGTTAGATTTCCTTCTGCATTTCCTTGTTTCATAACCACTTTACTTTGTGTTAACATCCAGCAAAATTAAATTACATTAGCCAAGCTTTAACTTGAAGCCTTAAATGTATTCTTGGCCATGTACTTCATATAGATATACACAAATACACAAAACCAGTTCATACCTGGTAGCAGATAGCACAGATGTCGTTGTACTGTTCCAGCTGTGTGTTGCTGGCCGTGGGGAGGCTTTTGATCTTGTTTACAGCATCTCTCCTGAGAAGGAAGCTCTGCCAACCCAGCTGGGCTCTGAGCCAGACGTTATAATACGAGTGGACCAGGATGATGGTACTGCCCATCACACTCCACTCCCCAAATACTGTCTCTGACACGCCGTAGCACACCACACACACCGCGACCTGGCAAGGGGGGACATACCGAAATGAGGGTGAGATATGTCAATGCCAATTAAGCAATATTGTGTCAACAATGAAAACGCCTTTGTCATATGCTGCTTTCTCATTTGTGCTCCCTCGTGTTCTTTTATATTGTGTGTGCTCTGGTTCACTCACCAGGAACTCCAGTAATCTGTACGTCCCGTTGACACAGTAGATAACTTCATCCATGTTCTCTACTGGAGCCTTTCGAAACTCCTCCACCATGAAGAGAATGTAGATCAGCAGAGTGCCGAGAACCTGAGGGTGACGTATAGAGTGTCTTAATAATCAATCACGGATGCCGAGTCAACATCAGGCACAGTGGGTAAAACAGGGGAATTCAAGAGACTGGATGAATGTTAAGCTCAGTCTACAAATTGAGACAAATCAATTCCATCTAAAGTGTGTTTGTAAGTTATCTGCGTGTCTGCTTGTGTGTTACCTGCAATGATGTGAGGATGGAGGAGGAAATGATGATGAGTAGCCAAAAGTCCATGTGGAAGAACTGACAGATCATATAGGCCATGTAGGATGGAAAGATCAGCAGGAACAAACACAGAGACACCGCTCTGAAATGTTTCCACAAACTCCTAAAAGGACAGATGGAGGTGGGAGCAAAAGTAGATCACCTTCTGTACCAATGTGAGCATTTTGCTTTCAAACAGTCAGAGTACTTTTCTCAAAAGCAAAGGTCAAAAACATTTTGGGGTATTACTAAATATATGTTAACAAGTTTTTAACTTTACAGAAGTATCTGTCAGAAATCCATTGTTGACAGAAATGTCCAGATGTCTCCATTTGTTTAAGAGGATTACAATCGGTAAAGTAAAATGAAGAACATTAAATCGATTTACTTGTCTCTTGATGCTCCCAGAGCCAGGACTATGGGGTCAGCTATCTCCAACATGGACTGCAGGATAGAAGCAACCACAATGAAGAGGATAATGGAGAGGAGGAAGGCTCGGTGGATGACTTGAAGCTCGATGAGGCCAGTCTGAACAGCAAGTATCAGCAGGGTGATGCCTTCTGTCATCCCCCTGAATAGACAGATAGGAAACCAACATGCAAAGTGAATAAAAGAAAAATGACATGCCAATAGACAACACACACAGACATATGCACAAACTGACCTGTGCATGGTGTTGTCATTCATAAAAGCTCTGTAGCCTTGCAGGTAGAACTTGCAGAGTGTGAGAACTCCCAGAGCAATGAAGGAGACTGTGAAAACCAGACCCAAAAGGGAGTATGGTGTACTACAACATTCTGCAATACTGAGGACACACATGGAGGGGAGAAGGAGAGAAATTGTTAAAAGACAAAGGCAACAAAAACGGAACACTTATTTTATATTCCAAGTAACTCCATCATAACCTGTAAGTGTACAAACATATCAGTGATGTACCATCTATGATTCCCCACACAGTCTGAACAAAGTAATGGTCCTACCTGGTAAGAAAGAGGAAAAGGAGCCTCTCCCTTGAGGTAGGCTGGTCTCTGGTGCTGAAGTAGGAGTAGATCTGCAACGCGAACAGCAGTAGCCAGAAACACATGAAGAGTACTGGAAGGACCAGCTGGTTCCATAGAGACATACCCAAAGCAAGCAGCCCATACACTTCCACCACCTGGGGGACAGAGGGTGAGAGATACATTAATGGATGAGAAGAGAAATAACATCAATATGACAAGCTTGCAACGTAGGCCACAAAACTAGCTTCTTACCTGAGCCAGCTCCCTGTAGGCAGTCTTGGCCAGGTTGTACGGTACCAACAAGTTAGAAGCCAGGAAGTAAATGACCTCCAGGCCAGTGAAGATCATAGAGAACTTATTGATGAAAACAATGGTCTCTAGTGGAACCAGACACAGTCTGGCCACCAGAGGGAGGAGGTGAGCAGAGAAAAGCCAAATTCTCTTGGTCTGCATCACACAGGAACAGAGCGTACACACCACCAGCTGACCTGAAAGATCATAGAAGATAACCATGAAGAAAGATGCACTTACACACAAATACACAAACCTCTCTCTCTCTCTCCCTCCCTCCCTACTGTCTACATATCTTTGTCACTGTAGCTATGTTATTTTTTGTTACCTCAGGCTTTCACTGTGCAGTAAAATCAGCACTCAGTGTGGTCTATTTATAGCATGGGAGACTCCATAGCTACTCTCCAGTAAGATGAAACCAGGTCCTATGTACGCAGGAACATGGGACCATATTTCAACATGGCTCAGTTTTCACAGTACTAGAGGTAGAAGTCGCTGCTGATCAGTAGGATTTATGTCAAGAGCAACTCGGTGATAAGAGATGCTTTTTATTGTAGCCAATTCAGCAAAAAACACCACAGATGCTGATCTTTTTCAACCACCCCCTCTACAGAAAACAGGAGGCAAATCCATGTTACAGAGCGCTCCATTCAAACTGCACTGCCTTCCTTACAGAGGATGCATTTTCTGTAACGGAGACTTGAGTTTAAATGTAGTTGCTCAGTATACTACAGTACTAAAAGTGACAGAAGAGCTCTGTAATTCTTTCCATACTTTTCTAGACTTTCCAGATGCATGGGCAACCACGAAGGACAGGGGAAAAGAAAAATGTAATTGGAGTTGAGGAACAGTTTCCCGTGAGCTTAGAAAGGATCTGTGGAAATTCATCTGCCTGCCTATGTTTGGGTTTATGCACGATGCAGCCATGCCATGTCAAGTATACTGTACAAGTATGTCTTCATGCATTCATGTGTAATATAGATTATACCAATGAGTGCCGTGGTGAATCTGTTAATGGAGAGAGGTTCCAGGTAGACAGGTCCTTCATAGCCAGAGTCCAGTTCACTGCGGACATAATCCCTAAGAAAGAGATGTCAAAATGCTCAATATAGAGAACTCTGTTGTGACTAATTATATACTACTGACCTATAGCTCAACATAGATATTTCTAGCCTTGTATCTCCACTAGCACAAGGACAACTCACACAAGCTAGTGATTTATTTTGTGAGCAAATGAATTGAAAAAGTATATTACATACAGTACATTATAGCCGACAGTAAATGCTTATTCAAAGGTTATGGTGTCCTTGTAAATCTAACAATGAAGACAAGGTACTATAAATGACACGATGCATAATATATAACCACTTATACTTAAACTGTCACGGTTGTCATTTTCTACTATTGAAGTGTCCATCCAAGTGAAAGTACTTGGGATAGCATCTCGTCTACTGGGTGATGTGTGTGTGTGTGTGTGTGTGCGTGTGTGTGTGTGTGTGCGTGTGTGTGTGTGTGTGTGTGTGTACCTTGAGACTTGGTGACCAGCAAACAGCAGCAGGGCCGTAAGAACATACAGGTAGAGTTTAACCAGGTGCTGACGAGGCAGAGTCAGGAGTACCAGGCTCAGGATGTAACCTGTGACACAGACAAACAAAAACAATTACCAAAAACAGCATTAAGTAAAACGTGACAATTGTTCCCTGTTCGCAGACAATCCCGTGTTTTCAACACAAAAGTGATCTACTTAATGCATATGTGTACCAGACGTCTCTAGTGTAATCGCAGGGAGCCATTTCAAACAGTCACTGCTGCCAATATGCTTATTGTACCAGAGTCTACTGCCTAAACCCCCCAAAAAACCTCAGTGCATAGCAAAAGTCCCTTTGATTTTACTGCCTCTCTTTCTGTTTTATTTAGACTGTCCACACACACAGCGCCCATCAGCACATACCAAGCCTATTGGCTCATTAACCAACTGCAGCAAAGTCACACACACACACACACACACACACACACACACACACACACACACACACACACACACACACACACACACACACACACACACACACACACACACACACACACACACACACACACACACACACACACACACACACACACACACACACACACACACACACACACACACTTTCCTTTAGCTCAGTCAAATCCCAGTCTGAACATCAGACTTTGCTGCGTCACCATCACATTACGGTGACTGTGTTTCAGTGTCACTGGAAATACACCCGACTGGCTCCCTGCAAGACCTTGTTGGTCTTTTCCATGTTGTGTGTTCTGGGGTGATAGTGAGTCTGAAAAAGATGCTGTTGCCCTTTTGTAAAAGAATAACATTTGTTAAAGGGGTGTGTCATATCTTGAATCACATGATTAACAGCAGCCTAAGAGGACAAACACTGCACTTGAAGTGTTTCTATATATCATTTCTCAATAGTGTTGAAAAATATTACAAAACCTTTGCTCAACAATATGGAACTTAGGTGGAAATCACGTACAAAACATGCAACCAACCACTGAAAAGGTTCACTCCAGGGACACAGCTTGGAAAACATTTTCTTCCTCCCTACTTTCACCAAGGTTATGTTTTTGCCAGCTTGTCTGTCTGTCTGTAGAATATGTCAATCAGTTATGGATTTCTGTAAAAGTTGATGGATGGATCCACTTTGATGAAAGAATTGTGGTAAACCAAAAATATGATTTCCACTCTCAGAAGACTTGTGTTCTAGCTTTACTATGCAGCTAAGAGACACAGACTTTAAAACTAAATCTTACTTAAAATGTAAGTGAACACAAGCAACAACATCACAGACACTATTACTAGGAATCAGGGGAGAGCGGTGTTAAGTCCAACTTGCATATTTCTCTCTTTGAGAAGCTTTTCATAGGCAGGTGAAAATAAACATAAGTACCTGGGGAACTGGTCAACAGAACATTGGGGGGAAAAAAATGGCTAACAGTTCAGTGTTGATGAAGGCTGGCACTCTCAAAAAGCTTTTTTCTTTGTTATTTTTCTGTTTTCTTGCACAAAATAAATAGTTCCCTTCCATTTGACAGAGCTACCTACACACTTGACTAGGGTTGCAAAATTCCGGGAACATTCAAAGTTGGAAACTTTCCACGGGAATTAACGGGAATTATCAGGAATTATTGGGAATTAACTGGAAATTTTGGGGTAATTTAACTGTATTTACCTTGTCATAAGCAGACATGCACGCAAACATTTGTAATACAACTTTTAAAAATGACTTTTTTGACATTCCAAAAGCCGCGAATAATGGAGGTGATGGTGTACTTTTGTGTGGACATAGATACTTCCTACTCTCACTGCTGTAAAAAGTGTACTGTGTACAAATAAACTTGGTGAACTGAAGCCATGTTCATTTTAATACCAAGTAATCAATATGCCAATGACAAACAGTGTTGGGAAAGTTCACTTTCTACATGAACTAGTTCAGTTCATAGTCCATCATTCAAAATTTTGAAATAAGTTTACAGCTCCAAAAAATGAACTAGTTTAATTATTTTTTTCAATATGTTGCGAGCTGTAACTGAAATCTCTCTCTGTCTGCAATACCGCTCTTGGCCGCTACGCAACTCGGCGCTCTCACACTTACCAGGCATCGGGCTGAAACGTTCAGACGCAACATTGATGACAAAAACGTTTAAAAACAACAGAATGTTTTATGTTTACGTTTATGTTTCTGGCAAACAATGTTCCCAACCAGTTGCAGTCAGGGTCCAGCTGAGCTCGGCGTACATAGTCTTGTTCTCAACTACATTTAAGTTCCTTGTTATATGCTTTTGCAAAAAACTTAGGCACATGTCTTTTTTTCAAAATTCCAGAGCCAAAATTCCCATGGAAACTTTCCGGAAATTCACTGGAAAATTTCCGCCCCTTTGTAACTCTAAACTTGACACTGTTTTCACACTCATTCTGATTGGCACAGCTAATTCACACTGCCAGAATATCACTGCATAGGCGAGAACCGCACAGCTGGAGGAGGAAAACTTCTTTGTTTTGTATTCTACCAAAGGATGAATCAGATCCCTCCAGACTATCCTGAAATCACTACAAAGCAGAGCCACATTGCTTACTGCCTCCCACGGGTGTGCATTTTGAAACTGAAAGAAAGAAAAATACAAAAGATGCAAATCCAATCAAGAATGGTAACATTGTGACTGTTGGCTTTTGACAGACTGATAAATACAGTGAAAAAGAAGCTACTTAAGCTGATTGCCCTGTCGAATTGTACACAACACCTAATAAAAAGGTCATGATAACGTTGACAGGCCAACAGCTACAGCTCTTTACACTTTTTGCACCAACGAATGTGTAAAATGCACAAAGCGTTTGTGTAATGCATTTGTTTTACACTAAACCTCTAAGAATTGTTCAGAAAAGAGGGAACTTATTGGTACTGGGTCAGGCTCTGTTTGTGTGAGTGAGTGAGTGAGTGAGTGAGTGAGTGAGTGAGTGGCACCAACACTGACCTACGTAGTGCAGGTAGAGTGCCAGGTATTTGTACTGGAACAGGGGGTTGTTGGACAGGCTGGACCGCTGGATCTTCTGGAAGAAGGAGCTGACATCCCAGCGGTACAGGACGTCCAGCAGCATGATGCTGGGAACACGCAGACCCACATTGAGCACCGCCTCTACACGGTCCTTCACTGCCATGGCCTCAGCTTAACCTCTGATCGGCAGGCAGAACTGACCACTAGGGCGGGATGTTAACAGTGGGTGCACTGCAGAGAAAGAGGGACAATGCACAAAAATATGTTAAACAGGATGCACGAGAGATAGGAAGCAGTAACATAAGATGATAGAGAAAAAGATAAAACCCAACCATCAGCAAAAGAGGACTGGGTTGGGGAGAGAGATTACAGGAGGTGCAGAAGGAAATACACATGATAGAGACTTCATAAAACAGATTTTTATCCACAGATTTTCATCCACATACCTAAAATGTGATTGTTGCTAGCAGAGTGGCAGTAAATATAAACTTAACTACCCAGCCAATGTTTCCCTGCATCTAGCAGGTGGTTAGTTTTGAATTGACTCCTTTATAAACAAATATGAAGCATACAAATTAAAGAGACTAATGATACGTTTTGTATATCTACTCTAGTTACAGAATCATTGAAAAATAACACTATAACTTATACAAATGAAAACTAATTTGACATACAATTTAAACATTCACTAAAGTCACAAGTTTGCAGTTTATGAGAGAGCAAAACTATACAAGCTATTTTGCATTGGGGACTTAAAAAAGATGCAGTTATATTTTTTCATATTTCCTTTTGCAACGTGAACACGCTTCCAAGTGTGTGTGTGTGTGTGTGTGTGTGTGTGTGTGTGTGTGTGTGTTACTCTGTCAGGTTTAATAAATTAGGCAAACTAAAAAAATCTGCTTATTCATACATAAAGTAAGTTTCCTCTTTCTTCCTTTTTCACACACTGTTCTGTTTATAGCTACACAGCATACATCAAACAGTATATTTAATATATTGTTTACAAGACTGTCTTGTAGAAGATGATGTTGGTTACAGTATGTGTGACACTATTTATACATTCACTCAAGAATAAAATATTTAATTTGATCTCAGTGTACAATGAAGCAACTATACAGCTCATGACATGTTCCATATTTATCAATCAAAATGTTAAAATGACAACTGTAAGTGAACTCAAAATCGTTCCACTTTTGTTATCTACTTATTGTGTTCAAAGAGTCATCAGTAACATTAACTGCACAAAATTTTAGATATTGCGTTTTTTTATTTTTTATAGCGTGGTATTAGTACTTTCACTCAGGTAAAAGATCTTCTATCACCACTGGTATTAATCAACGACTCTGGCTCAGTACGTCTCACTCTGCCTGCACTTTCATCATCAGTGCGAGTGAGTTGGAACTTCTCATTGTCTCTCCCTCCCACCAGCCGCCTCCGCTTTCATTTCGCTTTTGAAAATAGGCAGCAATAGACATTTCCCTTTTGAATTGCAGTAACATCTAAAATTATTGTTTTGAAAAGCTTTCCACAGCTATGTGTATGCATTGTGCACCACTACGTAAACGAACAGGCGGACATTTACAGTACAGGCAGTGCCGGGCCAGCGGGGACCGTGGCGTGTTGGGGCCGTAGAGAGAGCGGCCCCCTTCAACTGTGTGTCCAGTGAAGAGCGGGCTCTTACGGTGATGATTAGATTGCCAGCTAGGAAATAAAAACATGCTCAAAAAGGAACTCATCTGATATTTACATAGGGGCCATTTGCTACAAGTGGGCACTAAAAGGCATACCCATCTCTATCATGGTTCTTGTTTTAGTGTAAACTATGACAATAAATCCCATGCTTATTCTACATAAACCACCATTCTCTCTCTTTCTCTTTCTCTCATATATATTTATGTATAAATCAAAATAAATTACAAATTTCTTATTTGACTTTTGTCATTATTGTGCATTGTCAAGTTTATATTTGATCACGAGATGATGCGAGACGATCCCGTGTGTGCGTGTTCGCATTCAGGTCTATCAAAGAACTGTGGAGTGTGGGCCATCGGGACTACTTTAGGCCACTGGTGGCACTTACAAGACAAGTTTCCAATCATGTTATGATGCCTGGGACTACTTCAAAGTTGCCAATAGCACAGTTTCCATTCATTAATACGCCTGCCTACCGGGACCCTGATAACTTACATAACTTTAAATGCACTGGCCAGAGAGAGATCACTTCGCGGAACCCAAGCTTACATAACGCGAACGTCTACCACTGTAGTTTTATATGTCGTAATCCATTAACCGCTACCGGGCATGGTATGATTTAAATAGGTGATTGTATGTAATTGCTCTCTTAACTAAATCATCGGCATTCCTAGTGTTACGGATGAGTGAGTGCTGCATCGATTGCGGTACACCATGAACTCTAGTAACCCCTCTGTCTCGGCGGAAGAAAGAAAATCTCTTAGCTCCGCCGCAGAAGACTGCAACACTTTGTTAACTAACTAGTCTGGTTTGAACATGACGGTTCATTAAATGACCAACGAGGCAAATTAACGGTTTCGGTTTGGTCCAGGTGCGACGTGTCAAGTTGGAGATATCGCCATAACAGTGTACGTGCGGCGCAGAGATGATGAGGCAGCAGGCACGGTGCCAACAAGTCAAGCTAGCGTAGTCAGCTAGCATCGCTGTCCGTTAGCGGCTGTCAACAACCGAGCTCACTTCCACACAATGGGGCACTAAATCAGTACCCGACGCCTTAATTTCCGTCCAAACACTTTTGCGAACGAGCAGCTCGCGCCCCCTCAAACCATTTCAAGACCACCGTTACCCGAGAGTCCCGCTGTAGCGTTAGCTTTGCTAGCAAGAAGACTGGTAACGTTGGTCCCTGAGCTAGCTGTCGCGTCCGGACAGGACTAATCACGAAAAAAATGAGAACTTACATTTGAAGGAGACGTTCGCAATATGTACAACGGTTTTGGGGTGCTTTTCGGGTCGGATATCGACCATTTTAACTCGGCACCGCCCGAGTTAACGGTCCTCTCGATGAAAGCGCCTCACGCTCAAAGGATGCGGCCGATCCGCTCATCTCACCTCGCAGCCATTACCCCAAAGTACCCGAGGAAGATGGACTGGGCATGCGCAATAGAGGTCGTCCCGTTACATCTTTTGGCCCCGTACTTGTTATATACCAACACTGTAAAATAAAACTAGTTTGACTCTTACAGGAGGCTTTTTTTTTTTTTTTACTATGCCTGGATATGTTTAAAGTAAACGCTTAGTTTATTAGATTAGTAAATATAAGCAGATCTCATGGGATGGGTGAGTGGAGTCAACCCCTACTATAATGATGGTACGTATGTTTAAGGCAAGATGCTGTATGGCATTGTCGCTGTTTTTGTGTTATTGATAAAGTTGTTATTTACTGTGTACAATATAATTGCAAAAAAGCTGTTAATCCTAGTATATATTTCGATATTGGCCATACTACGAGGAGTAATGCTAACTAATGAGGATCCAAAGCAGCACTCAAAGGACTAAAACATAAAAGTAAAAGTGGGGTTTATTAGCATATAATATGCTCTGTTGTCACGTTAAAGCTATGAGGTTCTATGACACGCAGGTAATTTAACTGTATTATATGACCCTATTTCACTCATCAGAGGTGGTGTCCATTTACCAGGACAATGCACTATGTTTTGCTGATACTTTTGCCCGGATTTGTAATTCAGTGGTGTTTATCGAAAGGACACTATTATGTGCAACATGCGTTTCCCAAAAAGTTCTTCAGTAATTATCTGGTTTAGGATGAAGCTGCAGACCACGTGCAGGCAGAAACATTTGGGATTAATCAGAGAAATGGTCTGGAAAAAAATAAAATAAGCCGCACTTAATATTGATGTTAGTGGTCTAAAACTTTATTTTCTTCTCGTTCTTTGATGATGATAAAGGAAACTATTATCAAACAAGTGTATCTTAATCTATTATAACACTGTCACTATGTTAACAAAGGTTTTTTTCCCCTCCTACGTCACTACCGGCAGGTTTCGGGGACGCCAGGAAGAGCAGAGTTTGCGCCGCTCGATGAATGAAACTGAACGGCCAACTTCACAGATTCATTCAACTTTCAGACGGTATTGGACAGAGTTTGACAAGCATCACGTGCTAGCTTGCTCTGCCAGGTGAGGATCCCCACACCGCGTAGCGCAGTCAGCTAATGCTAGCTGGTTGTCTCGTTACCTCGCGTGTTGCTAGTCGGCGTTAGCTGTCTCATGCTAAAAATATCAACATCAGAGACTGCTCCGATTAGGTGTCATTTTGCCGTTGTGTCTTGAATAAGCCGACCACAGCAACACATGCTCAAACTATAGCCATGTCATGTTTTAAACTCTGTGTGTCATTGTTAGCTACTTTCTATGTTTTACCTAAGCTACAGTTAGTTGCAGTGTGGCACCCTGACACCTCTCCTGTTACTTTGCATATTCCCCTCTCTTTCTGCAAGGTGGACGTGTGCATGTGTGTTACTGTAGCTGGACATAGTTTTGCTTAAAAGTGTGTGCACTCGTCTGTGCGCGTGCATACACCTGACTCCAGCTGCAGCCGAGTGTGTTTGTGTGAGTGTGAGACATGTCAGTATCAGTGATCATAAAGTGGGGAGGTCAGGAGTACTCCATCAGTTCTCTGTCCGAGGAGGACACAGTGATGGACCTGAAGCAGTCCATTAAGACCTTGACTGGGGTGCTGCCAGAGAGACAGAAACTACTGGGACTCAAGGTCAAAGGTGAGAGGGCATCAGACCTCATTAGCGCATTATACCCAGTGACGTAAATAATACCATGTAATATCCTAACCATGCGCACAAGGTATCAGGACTGTATCTCTCTTTGTGCCTTTGCATTATTGTTAACTATATATTTTCTCTACTTCTGTTCTTTGTCCAGGTAAACCTGCAGAGGATGAGGTGAAGCTGGGCTCTCTGAAACTGAAGCCTAACACTAAGATCATGATGATGGGTACCAGAGAGGAGAGTCTGGTAGGTGGTGGGTGACATCAAAGTTATCTGGTTGCGTCTACGGACAAGTCTCCCAGTCAACTGGCAATGTGCTTGAGTGACCGGCTAATTTGTAGTTTAATCAAACATTATGGTTATTAAAAGAGTGGCATTATAGGCATGCTTTCTTACTTATTATTTAGGACTGCGGGTTATTAACTTATTTGTCTGTTCAATAAGTGATTTGTTAGATGAAGATTCTGCTAGCTGTTGACGACGGTGTTGTAACTAGCCAATTGGATGATTTGCTCTCTGACTTCTAAAGTCTTACTATTTACCTATTTACCATGGTGTGTTAAAGTTTCCCCGTTGCTGATTGGTAACTGTTTTGATTTTTGCAGGAAGAGGTTTTAGCCCCTCCCCCAGAGAACGATGATGTGGTCAATGATTTTGACATTGAGGAGGAGGTCATTGAAGTGGAGAACAGGTAAGATGTTGTTATGTGGGTGTGTATGTGGGTGTATGCGGGGGACTATAAAATCTGTGAGAGGAAATGTACCTGTCTGTGTCTGAGAGACAAATGTTGTTTTATGTCTCGAGAGAGGAGAATCTAGCAAAGATCGCCCGCAGAGTGAAAGACTATAAGGTAGAGGAGATGAACCCTCCCAGAGAAGGCAAAGGGCTTCTGGTACTGGATGTGGACTACACACTGTTCGGTGAGTCATAGTGACACCAATATTTGACTGATACTGTATTTTCTTGTCAGTAGAATGTGATGCTTTGCATAATATTAACCGATCTTTGTTTGCCGGCCTATGAGTTGCTCGTGTAATCTAGAAGACTTTACATTGACTTCTGCATCTTCTGTGTGTTTAGATCATAAGTCGTGTGCGGAAACGGGCCAGGAGCTGATGAGACCATACCTTCACGAGTTTCTGACATCAGCCTACGAGGACTATGACATTGTCATCTGGTGTATGTATCTCCTTGTCTCTTTTTGTTAAGATCTACATTGGACTAAATTACAACCATTACTCCCGATGAGTAGGATGATGTAATTGTTAAATTATTTATGGCTGAATCTTTTGGGAAATGCAACATTCACGACAACATTTTTATTACTGTTTTGTGTTTTAACTATAGGCCACTGCGCAGTTTTTTTAAATGTGTTTATCTATTAAGTTAATATCGTATGGCCATTTGTTGTTTTTAATCTCCTCTGTGCTGCTACCCAATATTCACTAGTTGTGGAATACACATCTTACAAATGTACTTTCTCTCCTTAGCTGCTACAAGTATGAAGTGGATTGATGCCAAAATGAAAGTAAGTATTCCACTTGTGGTCTTTTTTATTTTGTTGCTCAAGCTACACTACTGCGAGCATTGCTGTACTTTACCCTTTTTTGCCAAAAGATGGCAGTGTTAATCAATTTTAAACACAGTGTTTGTGTTAAGAGAGGAGCAGATAACAACGTGTGTGTGTGTGTGTGTGTGTGTGTGTGTGTGTGTGTGTGTGTGTGTGTGTGTGTGTGTGTGTGTGTGTGTGTGTGTGTGTGTGTCTGTGTGTGTGTGTGTGCGTGTGTAGGAACTGGGGGTGATAGACAACCCTAACTACAAGATTACGTTCATGTTGGACAGTGCAGCAATGATTACGGTGCATACCCCGAAGAGAGGGGTTGTGGAGGTTGGTACACACACAGCGGATCTTAAATGAAGATATTGACCTGTTTTACTGCCCCAGTTATTGCTTATGTAAACGCATATTTCACAGAAAAAGAAATCATCTATATTTATATGTAGTTGTGTAGTTTCTCTCCCTTTTTGTTTAACTTTTGATTTATATTGTATCTTATTTGCACCATATCCTCGTATCCAGGTGAAGCCCCTGGGAGTGATATGGGGGAAGTACGAAGATTTTTACAACAGGAGGAACACAATTATGTTTGACGACATAGGACGAAACTTCCTCATGAACCCACAGAACGGACTAAAGGTAGGCGGCCCGCGTTTTCGTCATTACTTTTGACCCTCACCTCTTCCTCATCATTGTTAGCATTAAGCACTGGTTTTGCTGAGTCCTATTGTGTGTGTGTGTGTGTGTGTGTGTGTGTGTGTGTGTGTGTGTGTGTGCGTACGTGTGTGCGTACATGTGTGCGTATGTGTGTGCGTACGTGTGTGCGCGTTAGATCCGACCCTTCATGAAGGCACATCTTAACAGAGAGAAGGACAGAGAACTCTATAAACTGGCACAGTACCTCAAAGAAATCGCCAAGCTTGAGGACTTCAGTGGACTCAACCACAAACACTGGGAGAGGTAGGCACACGCATGCTAAGAAGTAATGATGTATTGCATAGTACTGACACAACACATGCTTGTAGCACATTTAAGAACTTTCTTCCACAACAACGTGAAAATGAATTCATTCACCAACATATTAAAAAATATGTGTCTGTAGGTACCTATCTAAGAGGCAGCATCACTGAGGAAGGACTGCATCCTCTGCAAAGACTTGGGCTGGACATTACTACCCCATCATCCAGTTCTCACACACACACAAAAACTTGGTTATTACAAGCCCTTGATTACAAAACGTAATACAAATCCTACACTAAATCTGCAGACGCCAACTCTCAAAAGCTCAGGACTGAGATGGGCTTCCCAATTTATATCTTTGCATGTTCTCTCACACATTTCTTTGCATTCATTACAATAGTAACAGCAGTTACCACCCGTGTGTGTGGTAATCATTAGGGATGCACCGATACCGATATCGGGCTGATACCAACTCAAATAGTTGGATCGGGCCAATCTATTAGGTCCAGCTCTGTGTTTTTATAATCTATATATGACATACTGGTTATTCCTGTTTAAGTTTGGATCAATTTGTTGCTGCATTCAAAAGGTTTACAGTTGAATTAATATTTCTGTTACTTTTGGAGATTTTTTTATCAAGTTGTAGGTGTACAATTTATTAATTTAATAATAAATAACAATTAATTCAATGTACATCTATGATATGTCATTTGTTTGACAAAGGTAAGGAAGCAATGTTTAAGTCAAGCCTAATGTTGCCTTACACATAAAAGATGAGCCTGGTTTCATCCACTCAGTGGGGGCACACAGTTTATTATTTAAACACTAAAGTTGGATCAGTCCTCGGTATCAGCCGATGGCCAAAGCCCAGGTGTCGGCACTAGGACTAAAAAAGTCAGATCGTTGCATCCCTAGTATCATAAACTAGCCCGAGGTTTGAGGCCACATGCCACAATGACACACAAACGTCTACAAACCTTCAGTCAGGTGTCGAATATGCATCTTGTTAAATGGAACCTAAAAATATCTGGATCTTTTAAACCTACTTGGCCTCCCAGATGGGTGGGGTTTGTAGCACTTCCACCTGATAGGAAGTGTGAAGTTGCTTGTTTTTCACTAAAAAAGTAGGCTTACTTCGCTCGGACTATCGAGCCCCTCTGCTATACCATGTAAGTATAAATGAATACAAATATCATGGTTACAGTCAATCCATTTTTCATACCCCTGTACGAAGCTGCCTATAGCATATACTGAAGAGATTGAGATTAACCCTCAAGAAGCCAATATTCTTAATTTTCTACATGTATGAGAAAGACAGATTGAAAATGATTGATTGTGAAATTCAACAGGGAAGACAAAGTTGATCTAATTTAACATATATGAGTTTTACTGGAGTACTTCTTGCAAATGAATTACCTGCAAAGCGTATTGAAGAATTAAAGTGGAAAATTGTAAAGGCAGATCATGTTAGGAGCACTTGTCCTCAGAGTCCAAGATAAAGTCCAGGAGCATCACGCTGATGCCTGCAACCTACGCAGCTTGACATGTAAGAATATGCAATAATCTTCAAAGCTACTGTGACATTAACTGCCGAGTTGAGATCGAGACGGGTCGTCGCGAAAATGCTTTCACATCGCACAAAACGTGCATTATCTTTTTTTTTTTTTGATTTTGGTAGCTGCTTCATTAATGAAATGAGTGTGTGAAATGAGGGAATGTGTCGGGAAGACCTTATGAGCACCCGAAGCTCTTGGAACATCAGGGATGTGATTTTTGTTTTGTTTTTTGATTTTGTCGGATTTACAGCTCTCTTGGACGTTCAACTCCTTTTCATTTCCTGAGATCTGCCTTTTTGTGTTTTCCTCATCACATCCCTGACATCCTGGCTGTAAATATGACAATAAACCTTTTTTGTACCTAAATTACCGGTGTTGGTCGTATAATGATTGGGAACCAAATATAGACATCTTCAACTATATAAAATGCATTTGAGGTGTTATACAAAAAATGTCAAAAGTCCAGTATATGAATATGCTTATTAATTTATTATGACATTTTACTAATTGTTATAGCAACAATTCTGCAAGGATAGAGTGCATAACATTACAAAGGGCACAAAGGAATGACAAATATTCACTAACAAGATACTTATGTTCCATAGAGATAACTTAAAAGAATGATCAATAAATACTGTACAGGTATACTTCAGTCTGAAAACACCAGTGAGCAATTAAAAAAATTAGTTTGAAAAATGATTCCTTGTATATTTGTGCTCTTCCATCATTTATGACTGCAGTCATAGGAATCAGTCGTGTGTTTATTGATTCTGCAGGTTGGAAGGAAACAGAATGCATCAGATCTATGTTGGTGGCACGACTTGGTAATATTTGTATAAATCATATGCTCTCATCAAATTACGTTTTTCTTAACAAACCCGAGTCAAAAAAGTTCTTAATGGTCCAAGTTATATACTTACGTGCATAAGCTCCACTCGCTAAATGGCCCCTTGGTATGTGCGTCCTGAGCTCGCACACAGAAAACAAACTTTGAAGGTTTAACATTGACCTCAAACTTAGTTTCCAGAGTGGTGTTCGCCTGCACAAGAGAAGGGATCACACATTGAAGAGATGGAAATGTGGCCAATGTATTTAGACATGGATATGGATCTACTGTACGTCATACACATATTGATTACCATTATGTGGTGGCCACTGTCACACGATCCTTTGTGGACCACCTTGACCTGGAACTCCAGGCCAAAGTAGGTGCAGGGCTTCTCCCAGGAGTCGGGGTAGCTCCAGCTGAACACCTTCCTGTTACTGAAGCGCAGGTTAGGGAGTCTTTCTGGCCTCACTAAAAACGATAAGGGGGGGAATCGGTTGGAGGATGGTGAAAAGAGGAGCATAACAGTACATAGAGAAAGATGTGGCAGGATCGCAACAGAAGGCGAAACAAGACGGAGGAGAATATAAATGAATGGATGAAAATGAGGCCACATAATCTTAACTACCTTTAACAATACAATACAATCACTCACCAATCTCCCTCAGGTAGAAAGACTTTGAGTAAGCCTCGAGAAGAAAAACGCTGTGTACGTAGATGGTGAGGACGACGCGATGCTGTTCCTCTATGTATGGGCAGCTGGCATCCTGACAGTGAATCCCCAAACCATCAGCATCCAGCTCACAGGAAATCTTATCCAAATTACTAGATGGAAGACAAACTGGTTGGTACAATACCCTCATGTAGAAACAGGATGCAGGTTACCGGATTCACTCCTGATTTGAATGAGTATTAGTATTTCGTCCTCACCGTTCGGCCTTCACCAGGATCACAGAGGCGTCGGATCTGAACTGTGTTTTTATCCAGGTGCAGTGGAAGGAGCCTTTATAGTTAGGTGCTGAACAGTGAATGTGACCTGAAGGAACAGAAACACGGTGAGCACTCTGAGTCTTTCTCTTCGTGTTTAGAGCTCTTGTCATCAATTTATCTCAATATGTTTCAGAGCTAAGCTGGAGAAAGGACGATTTCTTTTAGATTTCTTTCATTTTTGCAACAGGAATTATGAAAAAGTATGACCATGAGTCTCTCTGTCCACTTGCCAATCTGCTCTTTCTTTTGTCCTGTATCCTTTCACATGTGTCCCTCCATTCATCTTATCTTTTGAATGGTGTCTGCGTTTGGGCAACAGCCTCTGTCCTTTTTTTCCCATGTCTCCCACCATCGCTCTTAACTCATAGCTCTCGCCAGGTCCAATTACACAACACGTCTTTATCTCTCTCTGTCTTTTTTCTCAATGTGTGCCTTTATTGTTCTCCTCCTTCATCACTCCCTCCACCTTTCCTATCTTACCCTGTTCAGGGGATTGTTTTTCAAGTATGACAGTCCTGTTGTCTGGTTTCATTTGGATCAGGATCATAGTATGGTTGAGGTAATCTCCGTTTGGGCCGAGGTGACAAGTGTAGTTTCCTCCATTCATCTCCTGCACGAAAACATTGACCCGGTTCCCCTTCAGAGCTGGCTCAATCTCCTCGCCTGAGACAAGATCAATTGGTCAATGTAACAATGATGCCTTAAAAAGTCAGAAAAACACTGAAGAAATTTACTTTTTTTGAAAGTCTCATATTTTTTTTTAAGATGCATTTGTCCTCCATCAAATCTGCACAAGTACTATTAGAAGTACCAGCACTATTACTTGTAGTAGTAAAAGTTGAATTACCATCTTTCTTCCAAACCACAGGTTGGTTTTCATATGCTTCTCCACATTTCAGAGGAACATTCACCCTGGTGGCCACACCATAAGTCATCCTCAGGACCAGAACTAGTTCAGTCATAGACAAGAAGACACACTTTAACACAGACTGACTTGAATCAGCATTTACTGCATGTGAGGCAAAGACACAAATAAAAAGGAAGATTCAGTCGATAAAGGACGAGCTACCAACCATTATCCATCAGAAACTCCATGTTTTCTAGGTCACTGTCGGAGCTGGCGTAGCACAGTCCAGCATACAGGACCAGAAGGAACAATGCACGCATCTGGAAAAAAGGAAAAGGGACAGGTACATGAAGAGAAGACAGATGATTTGCATAAACCTTGACTGATCTGCTTCTTCTAATTTTCTATTAGGCAGCGACTGTTTGCTGATTGTTGAACAACAAAACAAAACGCCCCAAAATCTGAGACAAAACGTTTTTCACCAACAGGTTCAAATTTGCTTGTTTGTCACCCAACTGTACGAGGTTATTTATTAAGTAGCTATCCTAAAATATACAGTAAGTAGTGTAGTAGAAAGGACAATACCTTTCTCGGAAAAAGCCTTCTGAAATGTAAATACTCAAAGTCTAATTTACAACAAAACATCTTGTAACTCTTACTTGGGAACCACTGAAGTAAAGCGAGTACCTTTAAGGTGCATTTATGCCATTTTAATAGTTGAGTAAAAGTAGTTCTGAGGCTGCTGTAAAGACATGTGTCCAGTTGAATAAGACAGTCCTAATTCAAATGAGTTAGGACTTGTTCGTCTGGATTATTGAGAAAGTTCTCATATCAACAATGTGTCAATGTCTTTCAAGAAATGTTTTACTTTAATTGAGATATTTATTAAATTTGAACAAAGACCTATATATATAAATATATATATATATATATATATATATATATATATATATATATATAAAGATAATATATATATATATATATATATATATATATATATATATATATATATATATATATATATATATATATATATATATATATATAAAGATAAAATGCTAAAGAAAACAAACAAACAGGTTTAGAGATAACCTAAAAACCTTTTTATCGTAGAACTTACCTTGACAACTGGATTTGATCCTAAATAATTCTGACTACAAATTGACCTGATCGGGATGCCAGAGAGGAGGGTTTGCTATTCTTCGTAGGTGTTCAGTCTGTCTGCATGAACTCAACATGCTGTCGCTGTATTTATGTGACACAGTAAAAGGTTAAAAAATCCCTGACATAAAGAGGAACTGCCCCGTGTGTGCGCGTGTGTTTGTGTATGTGTGTGTGTGTGAGTGTTAACTTGAGGTCATGACGTTGTCCATTTGGATTTTTTTTATGAATTGAGAAGCAAAATAACAGGTCACCACAATTGTAGCTTTAAGTTTCCTCTTTCATTCCACCTGATTCACCCAGTCATGAGGAAGATGACAAAGGCACGATAGAACAATTCTTGTGCTTATGATTGCGCGGCCACTCTGACCGCTATGGAGGAAGTCAGCGACGACACAAGAGACAGAAACCTCTGTGGAAGGGAACTGGAAAAAGCTCAAGTGTTGGCGCATCAGCGGGTGGTGGTGTATCTCTAAAGCTCAACAGGTACATAGAACATGGTTATGAAAGTACTCAGGAACGAGAACAAGAGACCAGTGTGATGCTATTTCCAGTGAAGAGGAAAAGAAAATAGAACCACTGTGATGAATTAAAATTGTTTCATATAAAAAGAGTCACATGTCTGTTGGCTGAATTTGGTTTGTGAAGAAATTGTCTCATGAAGACAAAGAAATTGGTAAATATCTCATCGGGGAAGACACCCGTATAGAGCGTTATGATTTATGGAGGACTTTCCATCATTCATTCTGCCCCCAATTTTACCACTAACATTTCACTGTGTCAGTGGAGGTATATAATGATAGCCAGCAGCCCATTTACTATAAGCACAACTCTTTCCTAAATATAGTTATGGAGGTGTCGTTTGATTGAACATTGCTGTGCGCTTGTAGAAGAAGGTAATAGATGACTATCGCGCAAGGTTGGTGTGCGTTGTGGTTTCTGAACAAAAGTATGTAGCTCAGAAAGAACCCATAAGACCACACACGTCCCAAATTACAAAATGTATGAAAAAAAAAACTTTTATAAAATGTATTGTTATGATAATATTTGTGTATATAGAAAATGAAAATTTGAGATTGATCCTCAATCAGGGATGAAAGGTATTTCCCCCCAAAAAAACACAATGTTGTAATGCTGTGGTGACCTTCTATTGTCTTCGGCCAGTCACTCACGTGTCACCTTTCACACTCAATAGCATGACAGATCTCTGTCTGCACAACTCTTCTTCTTCCTCTCCATTAAAACTCAGGTCAACACTACACAGCCGGTTACATTACTGATGGCAGACAGCCTGTTAGCACACAGGCTACTTCAGTTCAGATTAGAAAACCCTGAGGGGAGGTCAGAGCACAGAACCCTGAGGTCAGACATAGAACCTTGAGATTAGAGAACCCTAAAGTCAGAGCATAGAAGCTTGAGGACAGAGAATAGAACCTTGAGATCAGAACATAGAACCCTGAGACTGTGGTCAGAGAATAGAATCTTGAGGTCAGAGAATAGAATCTTGAGGTCAGAGAATAGAATCTTGAGCTCAGAGAATAGAACCTTCAGGTCAGAGAATAGAACCTTGAGGTCAGAGCATGGAGCCATAAGATCAGAACCCTGAGACTGTGGTCAGAGAATAGAACCTTGAGGTCAGAGAATAGAACCTTGAGGTCAGAGAATAGAACCTTGAGGTCAGATCACAGAACCTTGAGGTCAGAGAACAGAACCTTGAGGTCAGAGAATAGAACCTTGAGGTCAGAGCATGGAGCCCTGAGGTCAGAGCGTATAACTGTGCAGGGTTATATGCTCTGACCTCATGTGGTCAAAGAATAGAACCTTGAGGTCAGAGTATTGAACCCTGAGATTAGAGATTAATAATTCCATCACTGGCTGGTTGACATTTGGATATTTGTTGAGCTGAGAACACCAGTTGGCAGCACTTCTGAACTTCAAATTGCTCACAGTGGCTTCTTCTTTCTAGCGGCCTCTTTGCATCATAGTGTTTCTTTCAGGAAATTTTCCATGTTCTGTCCGGTTGAAATGAAAAGATTTAAAAAAAGGAAATTATTATCAAAGGTAGGGGGAAGTAGTTGCATCGTTATGTGTGTTGGCCAATGTGTCGATGCAGTGTTGAAGGAAGAGGTTCACGTTCAGACTGAAGCCGGGTCAATGGGCAGGCCAAAGGTAAAAGATCCACTATGGCACCTTTAAAGTAATGTTTGTTCCACCTCTATATAAAAATATGAACATATTAAAAGCAAATAATTATACAGAGATTGAGGAATAGAAACAATGATCAATTTGAATTAAAAACATTTTATTTTTAATCAAAATATGCAACTGTGTTTCTGTTATTCTATCCTTTTGACACAGGAATAACTGTGGTTGTGTCTTGATCGTATACGAACATCCACGCACACATACTCTTATTCACACAAACACACACTCACTCACACACTCGCACACACACACACATAGGCTGACTGACTACTTAATGTTTATTACATGATTGCTCTGATTTTTCTGTGAAGCAGAGTGAAATAAAGCGTCTAATCCAGCGGAAGCTTGGTAACACAACATCATGTGACTGCAACCTCTCGATAAGAGGGAGGAAACTTCTGTTTACGAACCAGCAACCTTTCTGTACAGCGTGTATACTGGCTTAATCCCCAAAAGATTTGAATAACTGTCACGATTGTTTTAGCGTCTTTATTATATTTCTTCTGAACGGGCCATGTTGAATTGTTTTGTAATGAACATGAATGTATAACCCTGTGGCCTCATAAACAGAACCGTTTTGCCAGAGAGCAGAACTTGAGTGGAAATGGAAACACAGAAACATTTGAACATCAGTGTTGCTCAGAAAACCCTTTATGCCATCGGACATAGTTCTCTTTTTGTTGTTTGGTTTCCATTGGAACAGTTAAAAATACTTCAAAAAGGTCAAAATTTCAACGTGTAAAACCAAAAAGAAGAGTCTTTTCTCAATTCAAGAGTCCTTTTGTCCCGGCAGAAAGGCAACCTCTGCCAAAACAAAGTCCTTCTCAGCAAAAACTAGAAGATATCAGAAGAGAAGATATCAAAAGAGGAGAAGAGAAGATAGGAGAGGAGAGGAGAGGAGAAGAGATGAAAAGAGAAACGTCAGAATCAACTTCCATTCTTGTTTCTCTCTCTTGTTATTCTTCTTCTTTCTGACAGCCCACCTCCAGGCTGCCAGGTTGGGGGAGAGTTAATTCTCCACCGGCGTCGGCTCTTGCGACAGTGCTGCCACCCCTTCCGCTGCCACTGGCCCAGAGGCCTCTGGCGTGTGTCCGGTTGTCGACGCCGGCTCGGACTGTGGCGGCTGGCTGAGGATGACCTGCACGACGTAATCCCTGGAGATGTTGAGTTGGTCCAAGCGCAGCCTGTCAGTCAGTGGCCGGCCTGAGAAAAACCAGCGCTGGGTTGCAGCAGACACGCCCTCCTGGCTGTGTAGACGGCGCTTCATCATGCCCACCGTGTCCGTGGAGCGGACCGCCAACCGAAGGTCGCGGCCCGTAGAGAGCCGGAGCCGGAGCTGGCACTCGCCTCCTGACACGGCGTCACTGCCGCTGCCCGCCGACGGTTCTGCGGCCCCGGTTTCCGGATCCGAACCATCAGGCTCGTCAGAGCGCTCTTCGATCATGTTGACGGGTGGAGAGAGGCAGTAGACTGGCAGCTGGTATCGATTCCCCAGTTCATCATAGCATTCAGTCAGAGCGCCTGGAAGAACGGGACAATGTGTCAACACTTCATATCAATGTGTGAGGATTGTTTTTTCAGTGACGATAACATAAGCTTTAGCTTCAGTGAAAGTTTGGTTGGACACAGAACAGTTCAGACAAGTCTATTCTGACATTTTAAAGGAGAAGTTACTTCAGGATTTATTGTAATGATCTACTGCACTACTACCGCAGCTATATAAACATGTATTTATGCATGGTATTTATTATATACATGGAGTATACCAATATAAACAAAACAGTGTGCGTGCACAGTTATATTTAGTCCACAAGGTAAATGTTTAACTGTGAAGTTCCAATACTAAGCAATAAACAACTGAAGTTAACCTTTCAGGTAAACCCCCAACGTACCCTTTATTATTATCCTTTCAAATGAATGTTCTGGATATAAAGTACTTTTGGTTGATTTGCTAAGCACAAGCATGACAACGTTTTGCTACATTTCTGTCGTTTACTTTTCGATATTTTCATTTTTGCATTCTTAATCTAGAAGTCAAACAGTCACAGAACTTTTTCCATTCAACAAAGCAGAAGACTGAACTTCTATTCACTTTTCGCTGTCATAAGATGAAATGGAGAAATGAGAGTCAGACTCGATAGAAAAACAAAGACTGAAGAAAGAGGAGTGAAAGCAGGAGAAAAGGGATTTATTGTGTCTGTTGGAGCACTTTAAAATACATTATGCCACTTTTGACTTTTGACTGACTGTGATTCAGGCACAGTGTAGAGAGTTGGATGTGAAAGGGAGAAATAAGGGGCAGTTGAAGAGGTCACAGGATTCCACAAACAAAACGTAATGCAGTGGTGTTTGCAGGGGCCCCCCCAAAAGGTCCTCAAGGGGATTTCAGACAGGTCACCCTATGTAATAATTTGTCACTACTCTGCACACCTGAAAACACCAAGTAGATGTATTGTGGCAATGAAGGTTTGCTGGCCTTTATACCCTCAACGTTATAATATATAATTGTGAGCAAAAATCCTAATTAATCAGCCAATACATCCCAGATGTTTTAATGGTTCAGACAGTTTGAAAATTAAAGTCCAGGGTGAGAATTCACCTCACAAAAGCAAGAAATCTTTTCTGTAAATAATTTAAAGGTTTAAAATCTTGTCTCGTTTTATGACTTATACTGAGACGCTTGAGAGGGACAGTGAGTTTTGTGGTAAGTGAGACTGAGATGAGTCAGCAGAAGCCCACAGGATGTTGCTTTCTGCTCGGCAAAGTCAGCAGAGTGAATGTGAGACGTAACGAGAGCTTTGCTTACTTGTTTCCAAAACTGAAATGTGTGGTAATGTGGATAGAAAGTGTGTAGCACCTTGTAATGATAGCACTCACCAAAAAACCCTCGGTGTGAAAAGAAATACAGAAGTTATTTTAAACCAAACAACCAGAAAACTCATTCCTTTAACTGCATTTGTTTCCTATCACAGACCCTCGTCACCACGCTCTATTGCACATCCCTCTGGTGTGAACTACTACAACCTGTGCTACCTCCTGGCTTCAGCTGTAAGCCCGTTAATTTGGGCCTTTTAAACATCAGATCCCATCCCATAAGTAATAAGAAGTAATCATTTTTTTTATCAGAGACATGGTTATCAGGGAGAATGTAGTTCTTTCTTTGACACAACCCTCCAAATTGTACACATCTCCATCAACTCCAGCTGTCGGGCAAGGTAGAAGAGGAGGGGTGCTGTTGTCCACAGAAAAGTATAAAAATCCCACTTTACAAAGCTGCTTGCTTCATTTGAACATCTTGGTTGTGGAGTACAGTTCCAGTGGTCATTTAAATAATCCACACACCACCCACGCCTAACAGAGTTTTTCTCCAAGAGTTTGTTGAGTTACTATCTCGCTTTACATCAAGTATGATACAATGCTAACCTCACTCAGGCTATAATGGAGCCCACACACTCAAAGTGTCAAACCCTTGATCTGGTTATTCACAGTGGTTTCTGCACTGACAACTTTAAAACTATGGATGTCTGTGTGTCTGATCACAAAGCAGTTTTATTCCATCCTCTATCAGTAGTTCACACTTCCCCTGTCTGCCGCCGGGTCTTTATCTCTGTCTGCTAGCAAGTTATCTGAGCGTTTTATCACTGCTTTTTTTTACTGCCTTTAATCCTCATGCTTACTGAGAGGAGTTGTTTTCACGTTGTCACCACACCTGTCAGACTGTCCTGGACTCTGTTGTGCCCTTCAAAGACAAAAGGTCAGAACGGCCCTGGCAAAAAAATCCACCACAGAATCTGAGACTTAGGAAAAAAAAACTGGTTTACATGTATTTTATGAGATTTGAAAGCAAAATGAAATAAAGCTTTATCCAAGAACTTTCTCTGTCTCAAACTTTTCAGCAAACAACTCTAATCCCAGAATTTGATGCATCATAAGAGATGTGTGAGCAGTTTTTGTATTGCTTTTTTTTTTACAGAGTCGAGGTCATAAGGCAATATATTGCCCCCCAGACCCTGTTTGATGTGTCAGGAGGTATATAGCTATTTTGGCAACTTTAAACCAGTATTGCTTTTTATCTGAAATCATAACCACATGCCTTAATTTTATAATATTCGACAAACCACATTTCTTAAAGAGGCTATTGATAAAGTTGGAAGCAGAATTTTCTTGATTATTAAATTAGCAATAGGAACTTTTCCATCCGCTCTTTAAAATGCTGTGGTCGAACCTATTTCTTAAGAAAACTAATCTTGCTCCCTCTGTTCTCAGCAATTTTAGGCACATTTCTAAATTTATTTCTGCCCTTGTCACATTTTGGCCGATTCCCCATGCTGAATTGGTCGCGGAGCTCTTCCATGAGAGAAATTACTGAGATTGGCGGTTCAGCTTGAGCAAATCAGTGCATGAGTGCAAGAGAAACCAATGCAAGAAAAGCGAGCGAACAAGTCGAGTCAAGAGGGCACACACAGAGGGCTCCTCTCATGCTTTATCTTCAGCTCATCTAATCGTTCCCAAACACAGATATTCCACAGCGACACGGCCATCTGGAAGGAAGTTAAGTGGTGAGCGAATGTGTTGTGAAAATTGTCAGAAAACGCTGCTCTGTTTCATGTTTGTGTTGTAACAACGGCTTGTATATGTGCAGTCTTGAGTCTTCCGGTTTCCCTTTTTGAATAATGAACACAGACTACTGCCACCTGCTGGTACGAAGAGTTATTTCCTCTCACGCAGGCGCAGAACGTACATGCTAGTTTGTCGCTGTCGGCAGTCTTTATGGTGCGTTCAAGTGAAACCTTTTTTGGGAAGACACAGGCAATGTGAGACCTTTGTTGCGGTGTCTGGGCCATAAAATTCCTTTCACGTAACAATGACGAAATATCTATATAACAAGATAAATGTTACACATGGTTCACTGGCATTCTATAAACATGATTTGGATGTGACTATCTCAGTTGGCTCCATGTGAATCCTAATGGGTTCCAGGTGGTGCTAATGCCTTTTGGCTTTCATTAAATAACTAGTGTTTAGATTGAAAAACATCCCAGCAATGTGGGATCAGCCTTTGCACCAAGTTTGAGACATTACATGGAGCAAGAAAACATTTGGTAACAATAAAAAGTCTCTGTTGCTTCAAGGCTCTGGCTACCCAAAAACGACTGATAATGATGTGATTCAGTGGAGATGACGTCTTCATTTGTTGAAGGTTGGAAAACATCTAACATGTTGCCCAACAGCTGATGCAAACGGCTTCCATCATCTATTTCACAGAGTCACTTTTCTAGACCGCAGATCAAGTTGGTCTCCAAGACAGCGAGACGCTCTGACGAAGGAGCTTCAACTGATGCTTCTCTAATGAGTGAAAAGTGTCCAAAGTCAATTCAGTGGGAGTAAGAAATAAATAAATACTCAACTCCATTTATTGAATGGCAACAATAAAGTCTGCACTGTATGTTCTAGTACAGTAGTAATTCAAGAGTTTTTTCAGGATCATTGATTGACTCTAAAAAAGCGTATTTTTTGGCATGCTAGCAGCGTGGCTTCAGGGACAATCGGTCCACCGCTTTGGTGCTATGGGATACAACTATGGTTAGAATGCCATGAAACCTTATTTACAGACATTCACGATTACTTTTAGAATTTGTTGTGCTTCTAATTTAATGATAATATAATAATTATGCAAGTGCACACTTTCAAAGTGCAATATAAACTGATTTCTTCAAACATTGTGAGGGAATATTCTAAATAGATAAAAGACTTGAGAATAAAACCACACAACCAAAACAAAAATGAAATGGGCTCTCTGGCTCTGTTAAACAAAATGTGGGAAAGCCCTGTCTGTTCGCTAAAATATTCTTATGTAGACAACACATGTTTAAACCCAACGGAGAAATGAGTAACGTCATGTCTGTATGTCACATGATAAGTCGATAGTGTAATTGTGAGACAGGCCTAATTGATCCTGATGTCGTTGGTGATCCCCTGACTCTTCCATCTTGTGCCACCGTGACACCACAAATGTCCCAATTATTCAATGGACCGCCACGAACTTATGTCACATGTCAAAATTCATGTTCGTCTCAGGATGATTTGTAATCACTTTAGGGATACCCTGACTTTTCTTGAAAATTATGATTTGTCCATTAAGAAATACCAAACAGCCTCAGCGGTACTTTGTGTTTAGCGCTGACCGGAAAAAAAACAAGATGTTTGACACAGTAAACACTACACCTGCTAAATCTTGTTAACCTCGTCATTGTGGGAATGTTAGCATGCCAACATTAGTTTTTAGCTCAAAGCACCACTGTGCCCAACCACCCAGTTGAGCAAAAAAAGAGCAAAAGGCTGTGAGTGATAAAAACATTGAAGTGAGCTGGCTGCTCTTTGTGCGGGAATGCTGGATTGGTGAAATGGTGACATCAGGCCTGGGGAATCCACAGCTGCAGCACATCGGGATCTGATCTGACCAAACTACGAAAGGGAAAGGAGCACTGCTTATGTTTACATGTGAGCAAAGCCTGCCTGTTGGACTGCTCAACCCAAATCCTTCTCAGGTAGAGCTGACCTTGAGAATTAGTGTAACTGTTGGCCTACTGACAGAATAAATCTGTCTCCCTCTGGTTTCTGCAGAGGAGTTCGCCCAGCCGTTACGAAATATTTGGGGATAGTCCAAAGTAAGTTTCTGCCGACCACCATGTTATCTATTGACTTTTGACAGAGCCAGTGTTGTGTTTTATATCAAAACACCCTGTTTCAACATCGCAATAATGAATATTCCATCCACTTGTAGGGTGTGTATCTGGCAGTATGATATGCATTATACAGAGGCTACAGTTTAATATCGCAATACAGTGCAGGACTGTAAGCATTTTTTTTTAAATCTAATTTTAGGAAAACTGTCATGGAATAAAGAACACACAACAATGTGCATAAACTGAGAAAAAATCTTTACTTTTTGGATGGGATCAGAACAATAAGATCTACATTTGCAGTTATCACAGTCCCAGTATAAAACCAGACATCTCGAATCCTATATATATATCTATATCTATATCTATATCTATATATATATATATATATATATATATATATATATATATATATATATATATATATATATATATATAGCCTGGAAGGACAAGTACAATAGAGAATGCCACCAAAGAGACAAAATGTATCACCATCCAAAACAATTTCTTAACGAAAGGAAGATAAGCATTCCTTTCTTCAGTTGACGTAATATGACTCTGTAAATTACACAAATTAGGAATCAAGAGAATGACGCACATCCACAAATCGAAAGCCTGAACAAGCGCCTGATAACTACTCTGTGGAGTTGTTGAGTTTCTTGAATCTGAGCCAATTGTATTGATTGGTTTCTATGTGCATGCCCTCAAGTAAGTTCTAGAGGATACACCATCTTTATACATACCTGAAAGATGACTTCATTACATCCTCCCAAGGATACGCCTCTTTTAATGTATTATTTATTGATTCCTCATACGGTACAGTATATACCTCCTAACAGCTTCAGTCTGAACTCTACAATGCTGTCATTGAGATGTACTTTGAGGCTCAGCATCTGTAACTCCTTTTAACTGCCGGCTGAATACTGTAAATGCTTGTTGTTGCTTGGAATTGGGTCCATATCGATTAAACCCTCAGTCATTGTGCATTGTGTAGTCATGTGTGGCAAAGTTTTCTTCCGGTTTATCAGATAACACTTGAAACACATAAGCGACTTCCTGGGGAAGCTTTCTTTCGTCCCTTAGCTTCTCAATTCCAACTCTCTTGATGGAAACTGTTCATATCGAAGAACTCGTAGGGATGTATGTCGTGGACCTAGATGGATGAGCTTAAGATGATTTTATTGCTTTCACTTATTAAGCGAAACAAACATGGAGGCTGTTCTGAAACTTACCACCAAAATCTGTTTTTAAATTTCAGGGGCGGACATTGTCTTTACTAGTCTAAAGTTTTAGCCCCTTTCTGGATCGCTCTTAAAATTAGGGCTGAACTGATTATTTTGATAAATATTGAGATCGTGATTATTTATAATATTTATTCATTACTGTTTGGGACAAAGGATTTTGATTGCACTTTCACATTGAAGTCTAATGAACAGAAATTTGCATCCAAAGAAGACTTAAAAATAACGTTTTTTTTCTCCTGAATTCAGTGTGTTTCCGTTTTGCCTGTCTGCTTTCTGTTAAAATGTGTAATATACAGTATATTACTCTTTTACTCTGGACTGCAACGACAACATTTCTGAAAGGTTTTCACAAGTTGCCATTGTCGCGTCCGTGCGTAGCAGCAAGACAGCTCCCCAAAGTGAAGCCAGATCATCTGGATCTGTTACTATAAGAAGTGCTTGGTTTGATATGCAGCAGAGTTTTCTGGATGGAGCATGCCTTTTAAACATCTGCAATTGTTGCAATCACAATTTAATCATAGGAAGCCTTAACTGTGATCTGGTTATGGCACAAAAAAGTAAGATCTGCAGCCTCCAGACAAGCCTCAAACTGTTCAGCAATTCTCTCCAGCAGAGTTCCTGATTTTTAGTTTCTCTCGAGAATTATGAAGAAGGGAGTTGACATTTTTCACATAGTAATCGTCAGTACCTCGAGCAGTATTTCATGGAGAGTAAAACAAACACAATGAGGTATCTGCTACTTCTGCCACTGTGGAAATGTGTGTTACCGTGCGGCAGTGTGATGCTGGCCCCGTCGAGGATGGCCTGAGCCAGCAGGTGGTCATTGCTCTCAAAGGCGCTGGCCGCAGCCCGCAGCGCATCCCAGATCTCCTTCCGGCCCTCGAATGCTGGCGCCGTGTCCCAGAACTCATCTCTCTTGCTGCGCAGCTGGCCCTCAGTCATCGGGTAGTCACTTTTCCATTTAGGCCGTTCTCTCTTCAGGGGCTGGTTACGCCCTAGAGTCACTGCGAAGGGGGGCGCAAGAGAGGAATGGAGAGATGGAGAGAACAGAAAGATAGAGGAAGACAGGAGGGTGGGGTGAGGATAGAGAAAAAGATACTCAAGAGTATGAATGTGAGGGTGGGGTGAATGGGAAGATGTGAGGAAAGAAAGAAAAATGGGGATGATAGAGTAGGGGGAGGGGTGAACAAAAACCGAAACAATTGGGGATGTAGGGAAGAGAAAGTAGACAGACGATGAGTGGAAGATGAAAGTCAGAGAGAGAGAGAGAGAAGGTGGGGGAATACACAGAGGATGAAAAGGAGAAGTAGGGATAAAGAGCAAAGGAAAAAGAAGGAGTAACAAGTTAGAATTCATTTAAAACAAAGCATCAGTTTTTTTAAAGACTGCTCACAACTAAATGCAGATGACAGATTAAACATGAGCCTGCTCCACCATCATGTTATATATACATGGAGCAAACAGACTGAGAAGAACCGCAGCTAGAAGTGTTGTGTTACTCAACTCAGTTACAAGGTTATGGTTATAGCGTCTAACAGTGATCCATCTGCAGCAGAATGGCTGATGAATAACACCATCTGGATCAACACCGAAGGGGACAACAGGTACGGGACTGTGTGTGTGTGTGTGTGTGTGTGTGTGTGTGTGTGTGTGTGTGTGTGTGTGTGTGTGTGTGTGTGTGCGTGTGTGTGTGTTTGCAACACAAAAAACAAGGAGAGGATGATCAAGGTGTTGAGTTACACCTGCTGCTGGTACACATGTTCTCTGATGATCACATGGCACAGTCCGATAACACAAACCTTCAACTGACTGTTTGGAGTAAATAGAAGCTCTAACTGATAAACTGTTATGCTTACATGTACCTTTTCTCTTTTTTCCTTGTGTATAATGCCATAATTCACCAGAATACAAGACATGTATACTGATGCAAACTGTTCTAAGAGTTTTAAAGTCTTTTTAAAAATGGCTCATAAAACCACCAGATTATTGTATATAATCCAGGGACGAGGATAAATAAACAAAATACACTATTTAAAGTGTGTGTGTGAGGGGGCGGAGGGAGAGGTCTCAGCAGTAAACTCGAACCGTTAATAGCAGGACACATGGCTATGTAAACCATCAGCAGCAGCTCATATGGACTCAAACACAGAATAGTAATGTGGCAGAAACACCTGTCTGAAACCATTTATACTTGTTATTCCACCAACTTGACTGCCATTCCTATATTCTTATTGCAAGTTATCATTCAACAGAAAAACAAACTTTTTTTCTTCTCCCATTTCTCCAACAATAACAACTTTCTAGTGGCGTAAAGAACATACAATAACAAAACATACAATTAAGTAGGCATATATACGGGTACCACTATTACAGGGTTATTATTGTCGAGCATGTATCGCACACCTTCTCCTGCCCTCAGACCTCTTTTATATATCAACACCGGTACCCATGTACACAAATGTGCTTATGAACATGAGCCTATTTGCCTTGTCTTTTATTCATTGAAATAAAAATATGAGTGATGGGACAGTATGTGTAAAAAATGATTTTGTACCAAAGTACCATAACACTTTCTCAAGTTATGACAATTGTTTTGGTGAAAACAGATACATTTGAACACATGTGTTCGGATCTAACTTCCTTGTCTCTGTTCTCATCAAGCAGAGAGTCAAGTAACAGCTGCTTGTTGGCATCTTGTTTTAACACGGCACAGCTTCTTGTTACTCCAAACACAGATAAAGGGATCTCTGAAAGCTGTGTATGTGACATCTAGACGTCCGGGAAGTCGGGGAGATAGCCGAACACGTCGTCAAGGCGGATGCAGAGGGGGGGGGAAAGAAAGACATTCAGGAAACCAGGCTATAGCTCAGCATCACAAAGTGCTCAGTCCCCACCCCACCCCCCACCTCCCCTCAACCCAGCCGTATCTCCCAATCTGGGATTAAAATAACCCACTGGCCAGAAGTGGAACCCCCTTTTCAACCCAGACAAGCAGGAAACTACAGTACAAAGTTGTCTACAGCACCGTAGCTTCATAATTAAAATGAACAAAAGAGCTTATAGGTAAAAAGCAATACACTCTATAAATATGTGTTGTTATTAGGGTATAACATGTCCCATAACCTCAGGTATTGCATGCACTAGTTTATTGCTTAATAAATACAGTAAACCTAATCCGTTGCAGTCTTCTGAAGTCTGATACTCTGCTCATAGTTGATGGACAACATGGTGCTCATTGCTCTCGGGCCTTGATCTCCAAAGAGCCACAGTTAAAAACACGCATCCTTCATATCAGGGTGAAGCACCCCTTTAAGTTTTGACACCTCATCATCGTCATCATCAACATCATTCTCTCTCCCAAAGACTTTACAGCACTAAACATGCCCAAACGCCTCGCTTACACAACACACTCAATAAAAAACTAAACGCCTGACATTTTCACCCCCAAGTGCTGCGCGCGTTCAGAAACCAGTCCGGACATGACTACACTCAGACCGCATCCCTCCCTCGCAAGCCATCGCCGTCTGTGACCCATATTTGTTATGCAGAAAAGCTAGCAAGCTAACGAGGCTACATTTTAGCAGGCTAGCTCCGTCAAAAGCCAAAGAACAAAAGGGAAGCAGCGTCGCACACGAAACACCCCCCAGTTTATAAAGTAGCGTCGTCTCTTGCTCCACGGGCCCGCTGGGTGGAGGCAGATACCCGGGAGGGCTGCCGTGTGCGTCTCCGTCTCTGTCTGGCTCGGGTATAAAGGAAGGGAAGAAGACCTCCAGCCAGGACAACATGCAAAAAAAAAGCCCACAGGAAGCCCCCCTAAAAAAAAGAAATAAAAAAAGCCAAGCTTGTACGCACTAAAACGCGTTGATAAGCCGCGTGAGTTACCTCCGGTGCCGTCCGAGTTCTCGTTCAAGCTGCCCGAGGAGTCGTGGTGGCTCCCGACACAGCCACCCATGGATGTTTCGGCAGAGCAGCCCGGGCTAGGTAGCTCACCCCCCGGCCCACAGCTAGAGCTACATCCACTAGCCCCCTCCACCCCCCGCCCCCCTCCTTCTCTCTCTCTCTCTCTCTCTCTCTCTCTCTCTCTCTCTCTCTCTCTCTCTCTCTCTCTCCCCCCTCCCCTTCTCTGCTTCCTTCCCTCCCGTCCTTTCTCCTCGTTTCCTCCCGGCCTCCCTTGTCTCCTTCCCTTCCTCCTCTCAGCCTTGGCGGAGAGCAGCAGGCCCCCTCATCTTCATCGATGGGGAAGGCGGAGGGAGAAAGAGCCACAGAGAGGCTCACATCGTTACAAGGTGACCGAGAGAGGAATGAAGGAGAGGGGGAGAAAGAAGGAAGAGAGGAGAGAGAACAAAGGAGGAGTTAACTGTTACATATAAAGGATACGGTCTCCTTTGGGGCAGCAAATGTTTTAGACTTTAGACTCAGTTGATGATGATGTCTTTTGACATGTGTGCTTGGCTCTTGTGTCTTTTTTTGTGTGTGCAGAGAAGCTGTTTGCTGTCTTCAAGAAGACACAAATCCCTTCACCTTTTTGTGAATGTCAAGGAAGCCCCCTGCTGTTAGCTACCGTTGGTCTCAGGGATTTACATTCTATTCTATTCTATTTTGGCCTTTCTCTCTCTTACACACACACACACACACACACACACACACACACACACACACACACACGCACACGCACGCGCACGCAGGAGCGCACACACTCCCTCTCTCTCCCTTTCTCTCTCTAAATGTGTTGCATACTGTGTAGCTTGATTCATTTCACAACACAGAGTGACACAGTGTTGTTGTGCTATTCTCTCATGCAAGGAAGGGGAGATTTATTTTACTGTTTTGTCAATATGAATGGGATTTTACAACACGGAGAGATGCAGTTATTGTGCGACCAATTATTTCAGACATGCAGAGGCATTTTTATTACACTATCAATACATTTTAGATTGGAATACAATTTGTTGATCAGATTTCCCAATAGAGTGATTGGATTTTGAAGGTGATTGTTCATTCGAACAAGCAGACAATTTCCAAGTATCTGATTATTTGCATTGTTCAAATCTGATTTTACATCATGTAGTGAAAATGCATAGCTTCCTTTTCCATTCTGTCCCATTTTAGTCTGTCTCGCAGGGAGGCTCTTTATTATAGTACCAGTCATTTTTTAGATTTGAACACAAAGCATATGGTAGCGTGAAATTAGGTTATTATTCTGTTCTTTCCTTCTCACATCTATTCTGTTCCATGTTTTTTTCGTGGCATTGCAATCTTCTCTTCTCTGTCAGAGCCGTTCTACTCACTCTATTTCTGCATCTGAATGCTGCAATGTTACACCAGATGGACACTCTCCTGCCTGCTCACTATCTTTAGGACTGTCCTGAAGAGGCTTGAGTGTAATTTGACACACTCACACACACACACACACGCGCGTACGCAATCGCAATGTGATAGCGAGGATACCTTTACAACAAAGCTGTGTGGAATTACAATTATTTTCCATTGCTAAAAACTGAAAGAAGACATTTACGCAGCACATAGCGCTAGGAAACTCCTTTCGTGATTGTCGCATGACGTAATGTGATGAAACAAGTTACTCAGAACACACTTGACATGTCGCTGCATATTCTGTGATCAAGGTCACAGCAGGAGATTCAGCACATTCGTTTTTATTATCTTCTCTACCTCGTCTCCGATTCATGACGCAAGGGATTGAACTTTGCTTTTTATAGCTAGATGGTTTTTTTTGGTTTTTTTTTCCAGGAGGTTTCTTCTGTCTTTTGCCTGAGGGTAGTGATTGTAGTTGGGAATGCTGATCTTTTTGGGACTGTGAAGGAATTTAAATAGAGATTATTGAGGCTTTATAGAATCTAAAACCACCTCGTTATAGGCATGTCCTAAAAAAGTCTGAGTGGGACTTTAAACTTGAAAAAAAGATTGTTTGTATGCTTCCTAGACTACTCCTGTTTGTTCACTACAGCTTTGTTAGAAGCACCAGTAAGCTGTGAAATGGCACCGCACTGTTCAAGGCAAGAATAGGCTGTTGACCAAACAGAAAAGTGTGACAAGTTTATTTCTGAGATTTGCAGTGACCTCGAGTGACTTTGTTTTATGCAACAGTAGAATTAAATTGTAAAAAGCTTTAATAGCTAAATGATTTTACGTCGATAACAGAAAAAAGGTTTGAAGAACACACATTGCCAGAGGAAAGACTCGTGTAGTTCAATGGCAGGTATGAGACACTCTGAGGACAGTAATAGCAAGGTTTGAAAAACACATCTGTGTTAACTTTTTAGTATTAAAATGTCACAGATCTTTCAAATTAGATTTGTTTGAAAACATCAGCTCCATTTGTATGAATGCAAATATGTAACATGGCAGAAGTAAAATCACCCAATTTATCCATTTGTTGATGTTTTTGATTCCTGCGTATTCCTTGTATGTTATGAATAAGAATTTGACAAATTTGCCTCATGCCATATGAATCATATAAATGTGTTTATCTGATTCAACTTTAACTTTTAAAGTGTGATTGTTCATTCCATGATTGCCTGATATTTGCAAAACAACAGAAGAATAAATAGTCGTCTTCTGCTTGTGTATGGCTCAGTCAGTAGATGGAGCCAGAGAATCTAAACTGCAGACGGTGGTACCAAAACTCTGTGTGTGTGTGTGTGTGTGTGTGTGTGTGTGTGTGTGTGTGTGTGTGTGTGTGTGTGTGTGTGTGTGTGTGTGTGTGTGTGTGTGTGTGTGTGTGTGTGTGTGCGGGAACGTGTTTTTATGACTTTAGGGGACATGAATCCTTTGCCACAGTCCCATGAGGCCTCGTCTTCTTTATGGGGACAAAATGCACATCCTCATAACAGCAATTATGGGTATTGGTCTCCAGGAAATGAATGTAAGTCAACGTAATGTCCCCAAAAACCATAAAACACAACTGTAAGTGTGCGTGTGTGTGCATGTGTGCGTGTGTGTGCATGCATGCATGCGTGTGTGTGTGTGTGTGTGTGTGTGTGTGTGTGTGTGTGTGTGTGTGTGTCAGAGGAACAGAGAGAGTGATGGAGGATAAAGGTCAGACGCATCCATGTTCTTAAGATTAAGTGTAATTATAGGCCCTTAATGGGATTTTAACAGAAGCTCAATATTTGTTTTGCTCTTGCTGGTTTAGTAATTTAATTCACTATATCATTTACGTGGGATATATTTGGCACCACTCATATGCACTTATGCAAAACAATAATACTGTCATGCTTTCTCTTTAATCTTGATTTTTTTCTTTCACTGTCTACCACTTTCCTTCTCCGAGGCTGTCTTCCTCCTTATCTTTCATCTAGGCAACAGAAAAGCGGACACAGAGGT
Organism: Clinocottus analis; assembly: GCF_023055335.1. Classification (NCBI taxonomy): domain Eukaryota; kingdom Metazoa; phylum Chordata; class Actinopteri; order Perciformes; family Cottidae; genus Clinocottus; species Clinocottus analis. The sequence goes on along the minus strand of NW_027176207.1, from coordinate 9,666,899 downwards.
TAATAGGTGTGTCATTGATTTGTTCTTAACTGCCTAGATCCATTGATTTACTACTATCTTTCAACTGCAACCCCCTCAAAGCAGATCTATATAACTGGAGTGTATTTGATGGAGACTAGAGAGACTGGGACGTTTGGAGCTTTTAAAATCATTCCCATCCAGCTGTGTGAAGGAGGCTGGCAGCCGGCACACACTTGATTGTCCTGTCATTGATTTAAAATGACCTGCCTTGTCAGAGAAAACTGCAAAAAATAAAAGCTGGAGATTGTGGACTGAACCAACAAGAGAATACAAAAAAATTAGTTAGAATTTGTTAAAAATAGTTTAAAAAAAACAACAAAAAAAACCTCTTGTCGATGGAGACAAAGAAAGATTCATCCTAAAATGTTTCTGCTCTAGTGTTTATTTAGTCCTTCAGTGGTTTTTTGTAAATCAAACTTACTTTTATTTCACACATACTGTAGTGCAGTTATGGAGTTGTTGTTTTGAAACAGTGTTCTGTGGACATCTACAAAATCCCAAACGCCATTCACATTGACAAGTTCTGAGGAGGTTTCAGAATCAATATCAAATGAATCCCCCCTCCATGGAATAATGGTGGAAGTGAAGCATTTAGCACAACATGCTTTCAAACGTAAATGGCATCAGACGGCAGGCGATGATGATGCTGAAGAGGTACGAAAAAACAAATAGCGAAGGGTGATCCCAACTCACCTCCTGTGCAGACGGCCCATTCCTAATTCCTAGCATCTGTGCACAGATTCATTAAGTCTACTGCTTCATTTTCTTGCACGTACTGTTTTGTGGGAAAATGTCAATATGAACTGCTGGGAACTGATGGCACCATCATACGAAGAAGACAAAGGTGAGCGTATGGGTGAGGCTGGTAGTGATTGGTTTGGGTGAAATGAATGTAAGTCAATGTAATGTCTCCAAAAGTCATAAAACACAAAAGTCATAAAACACAACGGTGTGTGTGAGAGAGAGATATAGACAGAGAGAGTGATGGAGGCTAAAGGTCAGTAGCATCAATGTTCTAAAGATTAAGTGTAATTATAGGCCCTTAATGGTTTTCCAACAGAAGCTTGTTAATGTTTTTGCTCTTTCTGGTTTCTAAATTGAATGAAATGTGTTGCACCAGCACGGCACAGTGAACGCATATGAAGGCCTTTGTTCCTATCAGCACTTTCTTCACTGGCTTCATATGTAATGTCGATCATCTGTATCATTTCCATGGGATGGATTTGGCACCATTTATATGCACTTATGCAAAAAAACTAAACTTGGATATAATGCATGAAATTAAAAAACAATGACAAAATAGCTACACTGTTGTTTGACTCTGGGTGCTGAGACCGTATTAGCTCAGCTGTCTGTCTCTTCTGCAGGCAAACCGTCACACATCCTTTTTCAAGTTGAAAAACAACAAACCTTTTCAGACACTGACCAGCTGTTCACAGACAACTGAATTTAATTGTTCTTTATCTGGCATTTCTCTGTAATCTCGGTTGCTGTTGTTTCTTTTACTGTCCACCCCCTTTCTTCCCCTATAGGCGGTCTTCCTTCTTCATCTTTCATCCAGGCAACAGATCAGGGGACACAGAGGTTAATAGTCTTGTTATTGATTTGTTCTTAACGGCCTGGCTCATGTGCTGGCCCAAAGTCTTCAGCCTTACATCGGCCCTGTTATCGATCTGAAGCTGCTGTCCCAATTATGTGGCCGTTTGAAGATGTTCAACTGCCCCATCCGTGTTGAAGATTGGGCGGCTATGGATCCATTGATTGACTACTATCTGTTAAGCGCCTCTTCACCCCAAACCAGATCTATATCACCAAAAAGTGTATTTGATGAGAACAAGAGAGACTGGGACGTTTGGAGCTGGCACACACTTGATTGTCCTGTCATTGATTTAAAATGACCTGCTTTGTCAGAGCAAACTACAAAAAATAAAAGATGGAGATTGGGGACAGAGACAACAAGAAAATACAGAAAAATACCGTTTAAAAAAAACTATCTTTCAGATGGAGACAAAAAAAAGATTCATCGTAAAATGTATCGGCACGAGTGTGGATTTAGTCCTTCAGTGGGTTTTTGTAAATTGTGTGTTTGTGTTTTTAACTGTGGTTCTGTGTTTATTTCACACATTGTAGTGCAGTTGTTTGGATGGAGTTGTTGTTTTGAAACTGTATTTTGTGGAAATCTACAAAATCCCAAACACCATTCACAATGTCAAATTCTGAAGCGGTTTAAGACCGGTATCAAAATGAAAACAGTTAACTGATTGTATTATCAGATGTGGATCAAAGACTTGCAAAAATGGGAAAAAGATATGAAAGCATTAAGGTAAATTTAAGGTTTGTTAAATAACAAAACACAGCAAAACAAAGTGCAATTCGTTTGTCTGAAATTACCATCGACCAAAGTCTTTTCTGTGAGGCATCATGCGAGCAGCAGGATCTCAAGCAGTGCTTTTCAAACAAGGGACATTTAAAACTCACATGGGAAAAATGACTGAAGCCAAATGCAGGATGCTTCTTGAGGAGTACCTGCTTATAAAATGCATGATCTAACATGACAATGACCTTTGCATCTAACCAGCTGAACACTGAACAAGAATGTTAAAGTCCTTGAGTCCAAGGCCAGACTTGAATCCCTTTGATAATCTAAGGGCCGACTATTCACGGCATGATAAACTCTTTATGGACACACACATCTTTATATCTGCCAAACTGGAATAAATATTTTAATCAAATCAAGATGTGCTAATGTCACGCAGATAAGTGAAAGTTGAAAAGTTTCAAAAACCAAAGAGGGTTCTGCAAAGTGTTTAAACAGCTGAGTTCTTATTTATTTACAAGAGATTTATGAGAAGATTCTTGTCATATTTTAGATTTGTAAATTTACATTGCTTTTTGTGAAGTTGTGTCAGGAATCTAAACTATATTCAGCTTTGGACTGAGGTTGCGACGCCACACAATGCAGAAGAACTCAATGCTTTACTGTGTTCTTTCTGTAGGTGATGCCATGTGATATAATGGTTGCTTTATTAGACTCTTAGGCAATACGTTATCAGTCACATCTACAAGGACAGTAGCCCTTAGTCATGGGACAAGACCAGATGTCCACTTTGAAGAACTTATACATCAACACAACCATAATTAAATGTAAAATTGCAGTAATTATAATTACTGCAGTTTGAAATGAAAGAGAGAGTGAGCGAGAGACAGAGACAAAGAGGGGGTGGTGGGGCTGAGCTGACCTCCTCTTACTAATTTTGGGCATTACTGCTGCTGTACTGGTGGCTTCGTATATCTTATCATTCCAGAGTCTGTCTCTTCTTTTTTTGTGTGTGTGTGTGTGTGTATGTGTGTGTGTGTGTGTGTGTGTGTGTGTGTGTGTGTGTGTGTGTGTGTGTGTGTGTGTGTGTGCCTTGTCTCTGTCTTGTTATGGTAAAGCTTTGATATAGAGAGATTAGTCTGTCCTCCTTTTGATGTGTCTCCCATCACTTACTGTATGTATGTGCTATATAAATACAGCTATACACTTTACACTCAATACATTACTCTGCCGAACAAGCGTCTTCACAGCTAGTATAATATTTATATTCAAGAACAGTGAAGTCATCTTATTGCATGACTTCACTGTTCTGGTTGGTGATTTAGGGTGGCGAAGGATTTCACTGAGTGAACTCAACGGTGAAATACTAACCTACACTGCTATCAATCTGTTCGCTTCCCCACCATTTGTGACCAAAACTGGAAAATATCAACCCCGATCGAGTCCATGAAATGTCTTGTAATGAATCCAAAAAGACAGACAAGAACTTGCTCGTAAAAAGACGAAAATACAGAAGATAAAACAAACAGAGCCTGTGTCTGACACCAACTGCCACAGAAGGATAGAAACGATCAGCAGAATGTCAGCTGCAGGCTCAGGGTTAACAGCACCATCCATTATTATTAATCATCTTAAACATAGCATTGTGGTTGTGTTTGCAAATATTTAGCACGACACTAACACTGACATTTTCTTTATAGCTACTTGGACCGTTTATTTTGTGTTGATTTTGCAAGTCCCAGTGGACAAAAGCGGTAATGTTTCCGAGCGCCAGAGTCCCTCAAGAAAACCTCTCATTTAACAGCAGCAGGGTCTGACAGTCCGCCTCCCTCAGTCCTGCTTCTGGTTCTCCTGCGCCTCCCTTCCCCACGGCCGGCGCAGGAATACTGCCTGGGTCTCCATTAGCGTGGTGTTGGTGTTAGCTCTGAACGGTACCAGCGATGACAAGCATGAAGAAGAACTAAGAAGTAGCCAATAGTTTTGCTGATAGTCGTGTTTACTTATGGATGTATTATAGTGTTTAAACATCAATATTAAATCGAGAATTGTTTATATAAAGTTTAAAGTTCCTCATAGTCACTTGAAAGAAAAGCTTCCATAACATGTTTTAGTTCGAAGCAATATTGTCAGTAAACAATTGTGAGGAAATAAAAAAGAATAAACTTTATTTGTCATACTTGTACATACATGTAATGTATTCTTTGTATTTGACCCATCCTTAGTATTTTAAGGGGCAGCGGGCAGCCCCTAGTGATGCGCCCAGGGGGCAAATTCAGGTTTAAGTTAGTGTCTTGCTCAGGGACACTTTGACATGTGAACTATGGGGAGACTGGGACTGAACCGGTGACCCTGTGTGGTTGCAGAACTACCACTCACCCCTATGATTATAGGTTTAAATAATAAAATTATGCTTACGAAATGGATTATTTGTCAGATAAAAAGTGAAGGAAGCTACACTATGAAATGTGAATTCTAAAGTAAATGTGCTGGGAGGGGTAAATCGGGTTTTATGAGAACAGCTTAATTTGGCTATCAATGACTTTGTGATATAATTGTGTGGTTGCTCAAGTTTTACAGCAATTACCCACTTGACCAGAGGAGATTTCATCATGATCAGCAGAGCTTCAGGCACTACAGGCAGGATGACAGAGAGAAGAGTTGCAATCGTCACCCTGATTTTCCATCCTCTCTGAACGTCTCTGAGCGTCTCTCTGAACTTCTTTGTACTCTGTTTCCACAAGTGTCCACTGTAGTGAGAAAACGCAATTTGTTTGTGGAAAACTGCAGCAGGCTTTTGGCAGCACTTAAAACACAATTAGCAACATGATAAAATAAACCAGAGGAGTCTCTTGTTTGACAAGGAAAGGATTACATAGGTATTTCAACTAGTAGCATGGTTCAAACACCTCTAAAGATGGAGGCCTGGTGCTTTCAAATTCAAATGAACATTTTTTTTCTGAGCTCTGAATCACACGAGCCCTGAAAGTGGCTATGATGCATGCATGGCTACAATACTTCTTAAATGTGTACGTTTTGCCTTATTTCTCTATGTTTGCATTGCCTTTGTCTTGTGTTTCACAGCTGAATGGCCACCAGGGAACACAGCAATGTGATCAGAAAGGGAGCAAGATGCTCCATGTCTTGTTTCGATCGTTAGGTAGCTGTGTGAGTCAAATTAGATTTTTGTTCCACAGTTGTCTCCTAATGCCTCCTGGCATGATTGGATACTAAAAGACAAGATAAAACGACAAGAGTAACGACAGCTTCAGACAGCCTGCCACCGTGCTGTGAAGAGGCTGGGTCTCTCACTTCTCTTCGTCGGTGTGGCGCTCCGTCTGCCAGCCTAAGAAGGTGTTTAAGTGATGCTTTAACTCTAATCCGATTAGATCTAATCAGGTCTGATGCAATGTAATTCAATGCCCTTAATGTGCAGTGATTGGATTTTTTAGAATGCCGACAAGAAACTTTTGTTGTTTATTTCAGCAAAAAACTATGAAAAAATAAAATCAAACATTAGTTAAAGGTTTAATAGACATCATTCTGTACATTGACATAGCAGCAAACAACTATCTATGCTAAGATAGAGAGTAGTAATGTCTCTCTCAGCAAAGAAGCACTCTCCTTCTGTGGGTGCTGTAATGTGAGTTTATGCTTTCTTTACTTAGCCGCGCCGGCCAAGCATGTGTTATAGTGCATAAGAGACTCTGTGTTAGCTATTGGACAACCCGCTGCACTGCTGCACACATTCAGTGGTTACTGCTGATGGTGCAGAGATGTAACACCCTTCCTCAAGGAAAACGCTGTTTGCTTTGTCAGCACCGTTGCCATTGTTTGTACCGTTACCGCTGTTAGCATTATTGGCTACAAGCTCGGCACATCACAAGGCTGCTGTGATGTGCCGCCTGGGAGAAATAAAGACCAACTCTAAGACTTGGCTGCCTTTATTTTCTTGTCAAAGTGAGACTTCCTTCCGTGTCAGGATTCAGTGCATTCTTCTTACTGTTTAATTCAGTTGTATTACTGTTCGACTGTTTATTTATATTACTTGATTTTTATCTTTATTTACTTGTGAACAATGCTGCTGTAATCCTGTAATTTCCCCACTGAGGGACTAATAAAGGATTATGTTATCTTATCCGTATCAACAAAGGCTAAATGAAACAGCAGGACAATGCAGACAGACAGCAGGACAATTAAACATATTTAACTTCCTGTGCTGCCCATGAACTGTACCACGCACACACGCACGCACGCACACACACACACACACACACACACACACACACACACACACACACACACACACACACACACACACATACACACACCCGTACACACTGGCTACAGGAGTTACACAGACACGTTCATGGTCGCAGTCTACAAATATGCATACACACGTTTGCACACATGAATATGCATTCATACATACATGAATGCACACAGGCAGCCTGTTGCCATGGCTGCCAAGTCGATAGGTGTGACGCCACATGTTGCAGCGCCACAGTCAGTGAGATCATGTTGAAAGGAACGGACATACTCTGGAAATAGCCAGGTCTCGTTTTAACAAAAGGGACATAAACACATTTATATATTTCTGTAAACATGTTCATATTACACACATGATGAATAGTACTTACATTGAAATGGCATTACACACATTACAATGTTTTATTTATTATTATTCTTTTGTGGACTTTTGGAAAAATTGCTGAATAAAAAAGTTAATGGACTAAAAATTCATAATCAGAGACTAAGAGTAATAATTGACCTTGTTTCTAGTTTTGGGTGTCGTGTAAAAAAGTTCTACAAATTTGTTTTTTATAATGGTGGACTCTGGGGGGAAAAATATTTTTGGGGCAGCAGGGTTTTGTTTTTGTTTTGTTGCAGTACACATGGCCACTAAAAAGAAAATGGCAGCAAATGTGCATCTTTATTGTACTTTATTTCTGGTTAATGTTGTGGCTAAGCCAAAAGATGCCAAAGAAAGCTGCTACATTGTTTTGACAAACATGTGTCTTTAAATGTTTTTATTGTGTACAGGCCCCCTAAAGTCAAAATAATCAGTATATTTTATCATTTGATATTTAGAAAAACATCCACTTTTGGTACTTCCAGGCCAACTAAAATACTGTTTCCTCGCCAAGTCGAGTTGGCCCACGGGTAAACCCTCTGGTCCCCTTACAACAATATGGATCTGTCAAGTTTAACTATACAGACCATGGGAAGGTCAACACACTAAGGACTGTTTGACTTTCAACTCCCAGAATACCACCAAGGTCCCAAACACAACCCACAGCTGAAGTGGGGCTCCCTGAGTTTGATGGTTGATATTAGGTCTTGGAGTGCTACCAAGATGTCTCTGTGTTTCTTACTTCAGTATAGCTTTAAGGATCTGCAGGTTCTGTGTGTTTATACCATAGTCTGTACATGTGGTGATCAGTACACCAGCTGGAATACTTCTCTGTTCTCGGACACTCTGGAGAAGCACCAAATTTGCAGCGGAGCCATAGTGTGTAGGATAGGGTGCAGCGTATAGATGTTTGTGACATGCTTCTCTTCCAGTGTCCGCCATGTTGATCATCTCTTTACATTACATTACATGTCATTTAGCTGACACTTTTATCCAAAGCAACTTACAATAAGTGCATTCAACCATGAGTACAAACTCAGAACAATAAGAATCAAGAAAATACCATTTCACTAAAGTTTAACCACAAAGTGCTATCAGTAGGTGCCATTTAAGTGCTACTACAGTGCCACTTTACTTATTCAAGGTGTAGTCGAAAGGTGTAGTTTTTAGTTTGAGACGGAAGATGTAGAGACTCTCTGCTGTCCTGATGCCAATGGGGAGCTCATTCCACCATCGAGGAGCCAAGACAGCTCACAGTCGTGACTTTGTTGAGTGTTCTCTTCCGTCTATCTTGGTATTGAAAGATGAGAAGCTCCACTCTGGCCCAGGAGACCTTTCTTAGCATAGCATAGAGACTGGACACAGCTAGTCTAGCTTTGTCCAATGGTATAACAAATAAATGCACCTACTAGTACTTCTAAAAATAATTTAAGCGCTTTAAGTGAAAAATAAAAGTACTTATTGCTCCTACACCACCACAAAAAACCCTGCCTGGGAGATTGTGGATGTGATCCAAAACTAAATCTAGTCTCATTTACAGTTAGTCGCCTGTGGTCAGTGTGTGACGTTAGATTGACGAGGGAACAAGATAAGAGAGGCCTTATTTATAGACCCAAGTTACAGTATCTGAACTGACCTATAGTGCCATGTTGAGTGGTTGGATACCATCTTGTGTTTCCATACCTGAGTTAAAATCTAAGACTGTTGCTTGTTTTAAAAATGTTGTGACCGTTTAGTCACAACAGGGATACATCAGTGCTTTGAATTAATGAAAGCTTAATTTCCTTCCCGCACTTTTTGACAGCAGTTGGCAATTTTCCCAGAATTTCTTTTGGCGCCTGACCTCAGCAGCGACAGTATAACAAGGGAAGGATTATCAAGTGTAGGCTGCTTCATGCCCATTAGCCAATTTGTTTTTGAGTTTCACATTCACAAGCCTCTGAAAGAGTGTTTTCTTAAACTACTAAGAAGATGAAAACCAACACCTGTGCTTCTCAAAAGCTGGATATTCAGACAGGGTAGGCTGAGCTTGGCCACTTTCCTTCTTTCCACTAACAAACTGCCTCTCTGCTATTCATCCCGCCGCTCGGGAGCCGCTGCAGCTGGAGTCCATTTTTGTGACAGGTGTCAGAATATCAGCTTTGTTCGTCATCCGTTTATAAAACACTGCAGTAAGTGTTAACCTTGGTGTGCTTGAAAAAGGGTTAGGATTATTTTTTTTTGAAAGCACAGCTTTCAAAGCCTTGATTACCTGCCGTTTAGGTTAAGAGTATGACTAAGTCAAATTTCAAAGGTGATAGTCCTCCATCTTTGAGTCTGAGTGTCCTGTTTCATTTCTTTGCTCTGTAATAATAGTGTATTACCGACTGTGACTATCTTTCTAAAAACCGATTAAAGTTTCAAACCTTTAGAATGAAGACATTTTTGGAATGTTAGGACATTTTGGCCAGTTCCCACTTTGAGAAAGACCTTCAGCTACATTACATTACATTAAATTTAGCGGACACTTTTAGCCACAGCAACTTACAATAAGTGCATTCAACCGTGAGTACAAACTCAGACCAAACAACAATCAGGAAAGTACAATTACCTTAATTAAGTCAAACTACAAAGTGCTATCAGTACGAGACATTTAAGTGCTACTAACGTGCTACTACTGCGATACCTTTCATATTTAAGGTATAGTCGAAAAAGATGTGTTTTTAGTTTGCGACGGAAGATGAGGAGACTTTCTGCTGTCCTGATGTCTCATTCCACCATTGAGGAGCCAGAACAGCAAACAATCACGACTTTGTTGAGTGTTTAGCTCGCAGTGACGAAGCTACAAGCCGATTGGCAGAAGCTGAGCGGAGTGAATGAGCTGCGGTGTACGGCTAAAGTGCTAAAGTGTTCAGACTTTATTTATTTTAGAATTATATTTGGATTAGGGTTAGGAAAAGCGTTGGCGTCATTTATTTGTGATGGTTGAGGTGAGGATAATTGGCGATTCATTATGACTATGAGTGTGCTCACAAAGATGGCAGTACAAGGTTGTTGTCTGTGTGTCATCATGGCAACTTCCACAGAAATGGTTTTTAGTTTTTCGCCGGGTGTGTAGATGTCTGTGAACAGATGTAGTCCCCGCGAGAGCATTGCAACCGTGATCAGACATGCACACACAAACAGATGGATAGTGGCACTGTATATTCTTTAAAATTGAGAAAATACTGTAGGATTAAGCTGCCTTAGAAATGTTGCCTTGCTTTATATTGTGTCAATGAAACTCCAGTGCTGTGTTCTATAATCATTTTTTGTCTTCTATTTGTGACAACAACTTACAAATCTGACACTCTAAATGAAGAATGCATTACATATAGACATGAATGTGTTGCAACAAGAGATACGGTGCCTGTTGTTGCCATTTTAGAGAAGGTTTCGCTGACTTTCGGGCTTGTAAAGCCTCCCAACTTAAACTGCACCTTTAGATATACAGCACAGCTTTTGGATTTCAAATAATTTTCAGGGAAAATGCGTGTGACACCATGCAGAGACAGAATCTACCAATTCTTTCTTGCTTTTTGAGCGGACATGTTGGGTCAGCTTCAGTTGAGGCAACAAAGCACGCTCACCATCTATAAACTCTCTGTGATCATAAGATACACTTGGCACATCTCTCTCACACACATTCAGGACACTGTGTATCTGTGCACAAATATTCTGCATAGCCAGTGTGTGCATGTGTGTGCCTCTGGTTACATGTGCTCGTGTTTTTGCACATATGACATGAGAGAGCATCTGCACATGCATATACTTGTGCATATTCAAGCTTTAAAGGATGTAAAGTGTACCTACATGTTTGTGCCTTTTTGCAGGTATTCGAGAGACAGCGAGGGAGTGTGTACGTGTGTGTTTATCTAGAGAGCACACAACCAGCCCTGTGTGCTGTGTACAAAGACCTGAGGCACAACCCAAAGGGTCTCTATTTTGATCTATAGGATTAAAATGCATCTGCCTGTCAACAGGGGTGTGTGTGTGTACACATGTCTGTAATCATGCATGTAAATGCTTGTCTTTGGGAGCGACTGTTCACTGAGGATATCATTGCCCATTGCTAGCTTTACAACGCCAGTTAACACCTCATAAAAGGATACAATACAGACACGCTCAGACTAATGTTTACAAGGGAAGTGAGGGCAGACACCTCTGTGACAAATGAAGGTGGCAGAATTAAAAAAACATGTAAAGCATGCTGCTTGTAATTAGTCTGTTTCCTAATACAGCGTTGTAAACAGATATGTGCTTAGAAAGAGAAAACTATGCTACTTGGTGTTTATATCCATGTGTTAAAATCTGCCTGAAAGTTAGAACATTATCACAGAGATTCAGTTTATATTGAATTCAAATTATGAATCTATTTGAATCAAAAATGGTTGCTCAAATTAAATGCTAAGAATGAACTCTTTCTAGTTATCAAACCATCAATACTCGGCATGTGTTTGGTACATTTGTAGTTGTGGTGTGACAGACAAAAGACACAATCCACAACACTTGCAAACATTCAGAAGACAACCCCTTTGCAGGTTTTAATTCTAAAAACAAACAAAAGAAAGACAGGACACGAGATACAGGACACACAACAAAAATACATGCAGATTAGGTACATCCATCGTTACATATTAAAATAGAAACTTCTTCCATGGAAACAGGTCACATTCACAGACACACAAGTTGGCCACACATTGAGCTTTCCCATCAAACTGTAAAGTTGCGTGTGTTTGTGAATTAAGGCAGTATAGCTGATTGTATTTCCTCTGCAGCAGCTGATACTGCAGCTGCTGAGACCGCCTGCACCTGTCACTGTACGTCAAGCCTCACACGCACGCACACACACACACACACACACACACGCACGCACACACATTGACTTGAATGCAGACAGACAGGTCGAGTCTTCATGAATAACTTGGATGACTGAATAAGCACAAAAAGCCTCTGTCCTATGGTCTTAGTGAAAAAGGTTAAAGTTGCAGCGTGACGAGAATCACATTTCTGTTGACAAAGAGCCTTTTGATTTGATTTGAGTATTGATTTTTTTTGCCCCAAACTGGCAGAGTTATTGTAATTTCTTATATGCCTTATGAAATTGAGATTAAATGAGATTAGATTTCCAGGTAAATGCTCTGCTCAGTCGACCGCATGCTCGCGGTCACACTGTTTTTCTTTAGCCCATTTGGCCACTTGACAAAGTTGGCACTGTTTAAAGTAAGCGTTAGATTAGTACCAAGTCTAGTAAACACATTTCCTGATCATTTGTAACAGAAGAAAAACATATTAACATCATTGACATCGAATCATATAGTCACCAGCCCGTTATATCAGCGGTCCATAGCCTCAATTCACCGGGGCTGTGTGTTTGAAAGCAAGCTATAATATATCAAGGTCACCTCAGCTCTGTCTCTCTCTCTCTCTCTCTCTCTCTCTCTCTCTCTCTCTCTCTCTCTCTCTCTCTCCCTCCCTCTCTCTCTCTCTCTCTCTCTCTCTCTCTCTCTCTCTCTCTCTCTCTCTCTCTCACTTAGCTGAGCAACAGATTAAAACAATACAGTATCAAAACTTCATTCATTTACTCACAAAAATGTCGAGCAGCTAATGAATAAATATGTGCAGAGATGAGGTGACATTCATGTGAGTGTGGTGGAGGTAGAAAATAGAATCCACTCCTTTGGTTAAAAGCTAAACACCTGACAACCTCAAGTTTGTCTCAGTAATTCAAGACACATTTACAGCTAAATATATTTTTGGAGTGGAGACTCATGTTTCAGTGCTGCTTAAACTCCACATGTAACAACTAAACAGGACATTAAAACAACTCTTCTTTTTTTTCTATATTTAAAAAAGTATATTTTCTAACAGTTAGTTTGTCCAAGTTTCAAGCACATGACAGTTCGTTTTAAATATTCAATGGCATGTTTAAAGCTCACAAAAACACAAAACATACAGACTGACACACACATGTACAGATCATATTTACTTTACACACATGACACTTATTGACCCTCAATAACTTTATCAGGAGTAATTTTACACACACTCATGCGCACACACGCACGCACGCACGCACACACACACACACACACACACACACACACACACACACACACACACACACACACACACGCTCACACACACACACACACACACACACACAAATTGAATAATTATATACATAAAGCAGGGTTGGGAGATTATTTTCTGATTGTGGGTGGTCTTTATAGATAAACTGTGTGCGGGCTAATTTATCATCATCACTTTGAACTTCCAAACACACTTTTCATTTCTGAGTAATAAGAAAGGTCAGGATTAAAAACATGTGTGATGTTATAAAACCCCACCCCACTGCATGCTAGTAATCACCCAAGCTTTCTCTGAAAGAATAATATATTGAGATAAAATATGATCGCAGAAAAGCAACCTGTGGCTATTTGCTGATTGTTTGGGAAGATAAAGCGGAAGGAAAATGTTCCAACTAACTTGTGATGGAAGAAAGTGGAAGTTATGATAGTCACAAGTCTCAGATGTTTGTCTGATACACAGAAATACACCAGTACATTATCTTGGACCAGCTGTGATGTTTATCAGGCAGGAATGAAAAACACAAATCTAAGGAAGTTAGTATAAATGAGCCTCAAATGAGACCCTATATTTTAAATAAGACTTTTTAGCTACATGGCAAACAAAATGCATTTTGTAATCTCTGCTACATAGGATTTGGCTGGTTGTGCCAGACTCTTCAGGATATTAGCGCTGCAAATGTGGTGGGTGTGTTCAGAAAATATTCAGTCAGAGAATTGTATAAATCCATAATGATTAAAACATAAAACACTCCTACAACAACTATGGTACCCACAGTAGATGTTGTTCAATACAGTCTGAATCATTTTCCATTGTTGGTAAGCAGTCATTCACATGTAACAGTAGATTTGTGCTGAAATAATTTACTTTTATTTTTGTCCTGTAATTCGGATGTGAGCAATAATTGACTGACAATTACAACATCACCTTTCTGTAAACTGGGTGTGAACAAAATAATAGAGACATCTTCCAATGTTTAGTTTCACTTTGCTAATGCAGTTATCATTAATTTTAGGCTGTACAGCCGTACCTCAATTAGTTGTGTTATGATGCCTTACAAATTCACTGAAAGGTTGTCATCAAACCTTTTTCAAATTAAAAATACTGTCAAACATAGTTCACTTGTGTAGCTGATATTAGGAATACTACAGCTAAAGAGGGACAGTGATGTGAAATGTGAGTGTTGAGCTCTATTACATTGATGCTTACAGCATGACGTTGCACACACAGTGTAAAGTCTCATGTCCTAATTGGTCAAGCAATAGAAGCCAGATCTTTGTCGTAGCTCCCATTAGCAGAACTGTTAGCCTGCCAGTTTGTCAGGGAACCAGGAGCTACTTCTAAAACCTGCTCATGGCAAGAAGCCGGACGAGCCAGAGTCAGCGAGCTGTCCTGGATAGAGCTCTCCAAACTGCCCTTCCACCCTGACCTCTGCTGACTGTCCAGCCCCCTGACACCATTCAAGTCTGAGTTCCCATTGGTCCTACTTGGGGGCTTGGTGTAACGATCTCCGTCCCGGCACCATCCCCTCCTCCCTCTCCCGCTCCCCCATCTGCTACTTAAACAGAGCACCTCCTGGAAAGCGTGCCTGAAGTCGGGGCTGCGGCAGTAGATGAGTGGGTTGAAGGCTGAATTGGAGTAGCCCAGCCAGTTGAGGAGTCTGAAGAGCAGCTTGATATCACCCAATTTGAGGAAGGACACAAGGATGTTTAGGATGAAGAAAGGTAGCCAACACAATGTGAAGGTTCCCATGATGATCCCCAGAGTTTTCACAGCCTTGTGCTCTTTCAGACATAACTTGAGACGCTTTGCAGCAGAGTGTCTTCCTTCCCCTTTTTCTGTCCTTGCTCGGTTCTCGCCGGACTTTTCCACCTTAACGTTGTCTATTCCTCCGGTGTTCTGCATGTTTAGTCTGTCCTCTCCTGCTTCTTCTCCCACTTCAGTTCCTGACAGATTATTCATTGCCGGACTATCATCGGGATAAGCCAGCTGTGCAGTGTAATGCAAGTTATAGAAGTGCCTCTCCCTACCCCTGATCTTCTCCAGCTGTTTCTGAGCCTCCTGGAAGACACGGGTGTACAGGAAAATCATCACCACCAGAGGAAGGTAAAAGGACACGATTGAGGAGGACACCGCATACGCTGCATTGGTGTTGAAATCACAACAGTACTCATCGGCCAAGCACTTGAGTGCTTCGTCATCTTCTGACACCCACCAATTCAGATGGATGGGCAGGAAGGAGATGAGGGAAGCCACTGCCCAAACCCCAAGGACCACTGCAAAGGCCCGACCCCTGGTCAGTGGAAGGAGACAAGAGAGTAAACATGTTGAAGAATAGGGCAAACATGTGAGTGAAAACTGATATTTTTAATTACAAATTGTGGCTGTCCAATAGTGTAATAAAGGTGCTGTAAAAGCAACATGATAGGCTCAGTTTGTTTCCTAACACACTATCCCCTTATGGCCACATCCTAAATGTAATTGTATTAAATTGCACTTGTGTCAACACCACAACTTGACGGTAGATTAAAAAACACCTGCTGTGATAATACTGGTTGGCGTGTGGTCTGATGCTCCGCATGCTGGAAAGCTTGAACATGTAGAGAGTTGACACTTCCTCATACAATGGTTTGTATGGTATCTTACGAAAAAGTGTACATTTTTACTACAAGAGTTGTTTATGTTTTGTAAAAGATTGTGTTTCTGTACATAAGATATTTACGGAAGTGTCGTAACTTAACTACGGAAATAACATAAATAAATAAATAGGTTGACTTCTCATTTGGCACGGGGCACAAACAGAGGTCTCCTGAGTGAAAGACCTTTGTTTGACCCCTTGCACTCGCTCTGTCAGGATTCCTGCCGTCTTTATACTTTGTTGTTCATTATTACGTGAATTCAGTGGCGGGCCATCAGAGCCTTCTAAGCCTTCTCTGAAGGCCTAAACAGAATCACAAAAATTTATATATATATATATATATATATATATATATATATATATATATATATATATATATATATTTATATTTATATATATTAATAATTAAAATGTATCACTATTTTATAATGTAATTGTTTTTTACAAATACACTACATGTATTATAATATGTTTTCCCTATTAGCTTATTCTCTCATGTCACAGCTGTCTTCATCTGTTCCTCTGCTCCTTCAGGCCTCTCGTATGGCTTTTTGGGACCTATTTAACAACATTTTTTATCCAATCACATTTCACCTGTCTTCCTCTATGAAAGAGCAGCCTGGTTAAAATACACGGAAGAGCCTTCTGGAGACCCGAGACGTGTGATTGGTCACAGGGCCCATGTGACCATTAACATGCGCTGTGATTGGTCAGTGGGGCACCGTGACTTCTGTCTACCAGAAAACTAGCTGGCTGAACTCAGTATGAAGTAAGTTCTAAGGAGTCAGTTGTTGAAACATATTTAGAGACACAATTCATTTTTTTCTTTTATAGTTTTGCTTGCTGTATTTTTTTAAAACTATGACTGAAGGAGTAGACTTAGTGGTGGATTTACTGGCAACACCGTTCTCACAAAGGACATTTCAGGAAAGTCTAGAAACTTCTAGCTTCAACCTAGAACCAAAAAGCTATTATGACTTGCTTGTGTACTGATGACGTCTTTCACAGAGAGGACTACGGAAATGTGGTGAGTGAAATGCTGGCTTTGTAACGTATTTTTTACATGTGCAGTCATATTTAATCATACACAAGGTTGCTGCTGCTGCTGGTCAGACCGGGGCAGTCTTGTGTGTGTGTGTGTGCAGGATTTTAATTTTGTTGGATAGTTTTATTATTACTAAATGTGACTAGTTGATGACCTGACGGGTTTGGTCTGGATGAAGTCAGTCAGGGTGCACAACATCGCGAGCCGAGCGCTGCGTAAAGGCAGTCCGCGCTGATGTATTAAGTGGCTCCGCGAGTCGGGTACTCATTGAAGGCCCTCGGTCTAAAATCACGGCCCGCCACTTTGTGAATTACATATGCATTGATGGGTCATATGCGGCATATCTAGGAAATAATAACAGCGCATTCATTTTGAGGTATTATGACAAAAGCTGTACGAGAACAGCCTGAGAGAGAAGTACAGCATTTTTCATTTTGAATAAAAGCTTCTCAACTAAGACAATTGTTGTACTTCAGCCCCCACACAGCAAAAACTAAAATCTTACTTGGTGAGTAGCGTCGGGTAGCGAAGCGGCGAAGTGATGGCGAGGTAGCGGTCCACAGCGATCACACACAGGGTTTCGATGCTTGCCGTCACAAACAGCACGTCAGTTGTTGTCCAGAACTCACACATGAAGTTTCCAAACTGCCAGGTTCCCAGCAGGATGTAGCTGGAGCCAAAGGGGACCACAACCAAACCCATGATGAGGTCGGCAACAGCCAGCGAGGCAATGAAGAAGTTGGTGACTGTCTGGAGCCGCTGGAACCGCAGGATGGCGGTTATCACCAGCACGTTACCTGGACAGAATAAAACTGATTCAGAGTACTTTTCAAAGTATTTAAGTCTTCAAACTCAATTCATCCAACAAACCATCAACTAACTGAAATGCTCTGTAACTTACCAAACACTATGGCCAGAACAAGAATACCCATTGCAACACCCAGCAGCACCAGCTCTGCATCGCTGTACTCGGACACCAGGGAGGTGTTGCTGTTCTGTGATTGGTTAGTCGGTGCTGAGACAGCACTCTCATGTGCCATGATCTGCAGTCAGAAAACACAGGTTTGGTCAGCGTGGATTAAGACAGCTCAAGTGTTTTAGGTCGTTCTTTACGGTCCTTGCATGTTTCTGCTTGACACGGTTTGCTTTTCAAAGAAAGTGCTTAAAGTTATATGGATGTAAACAGAAATAATTATTTCAGATGAGAACCAGCCAAATTGCATCCAAATTGGAGTAGTATTTTCAGATGAAAGAACCCAATTAGTTCAAGTCCTATGCCATGACCAATGAGCTATCCTGACATTTGAACTACTTAAGGTCAATACCTCAACGAGCTACACAGGGCGGGTCTTGCCAAGAAATGCAGTGGTTTCATATATACATGGGAGAGCGAGAGAGAGACACAGAGAGAGCAAGAGGAGAAATGACATGCAGAGAAGTTCCTGTTTACATTGGGCTTCAAGGCTCTGACCTAATCCCTCCCTAGCATATGCCACAGTGGTATTTGCAAAAGAGCAGATGTAGCAACATTGGCAGAAAAAGACCAGGCAGTGCATGAACTGTCTTATTGCACCTTTTGGCTCTGGGTGGGTTTGACTTACGGTATGTTGCAGTGAAAATAATATGCATATACAATGTTCTATGTAAAATGCTGCACCACAAAGTGACTTGCCTGCCTAAACTGGATCACAATGCATATTGTTCTCATAATTATAGCGTAGGTTAGCTGTGCATGAAGGCTCTTTTACACCAAAGCCCCAGTTTAGTGCAGACATCAGGTGGTCCCTGTGTACCACTCTGACCGGTCAGTAGCTGCTTGTTATCTACGCAGCATTCTACCTGTTTAGGTGGCTGTGTATTCATTTTCATGTTGCTCATATCCAAGGCTCCATGTTTTTAACGCTTGGACTATTTGCACAAGTTGTTTGGTCAACTGGATATTTCGTGTGCATGCTCACCTGGATTTATTTGTGTGTTTGGCTTTATTTAAAAACAATCTGAAAACTCACAACACATGTTGATGCAAGCTGTGAAGGTTGAGTAACATTGATTACAAGAGTTCAGCAAGTTGTTCATGGTTAATGAGCAAAGTGTTGAACTTTTTAAAAAAAAAAAACAGGATGGACCACGAGGAGATTATTCATTTCGCAAGTGGAATAAATTGCTGCTCCTTTTTTTTGTCATCCTTCCTTTAAATGTCTCAACATACTTTCCCATAACAGAGAGGTGCCAGAGTGTGGTGCAAGAAGTGATGGATCTATTAGAAAGTTGAGTGCAAACTAATTTTAAAAAATCAATCTTTCATTACTGATGCTCCGAAGGCTGTTTCATTTGTAATGAATAAAGCACGGCCCGGTCTGTCACTGACAGATGATAATGCGCTGCACTCAATCCAATACTAGGCTATTGACAACCAAAGGAATGACTTTTTTATTCATGGTTGTAAAATGTTAACTGCATTTTTTGCTCTCGTCATTAAGCTTGAAGATTACCCTGGTACCTTTTACACTGATGACCCGTAATGGAGCGCTCACTAAACGCATTGAACAGATCAATAATCTAAGCGGCTACACATAGTCAAGCAGGCAAAAAAGGCTCTGGTCACTCTGCTCTACCCCCTGCCTTTGCTGTTTCAACAGCCGCAGACACACACACATGCACGCACACACACACGCACGCACGCACACACACACACACACACACACACACACGCACACACAAAGGAACTCTCTGAGGCATATAATCAAATGCAAAATATTTACTGACATACATATCCCAATATTTAGGCAGAGAGAAGTTGGTAGTGGTAAGTGTGCTAAGTATTTAAACACACACAAATGCACACAATAGCACACCAACACAACAAGCACAAACTCCCCAAAATGCACAAACAGAACACCTAGCTTTTGAAGTAAGATTAATGGATAACAGAGATGTCTTTGTGCACTTTGTGAGTGAAAAGCACACATGCTCTTACAACTGAGCCACAAAACCTGTTGCTGTCCTGATCAAATAAACCATATAAAAGATTAAAGCTAGTCTAACTACAGAAACTAAAGATATCTAACTTATTTCAGCTAGATTACATTTGGTCAGAGGTCTTACTTTTATGGCGGGCGTTCTGCTCCTTTTACAGCGATACATAAATGTTTTTAGTAACTCCAGAAAATCTTCTTGATTTTCTTTCATTGGCTCTGAGCTGATCCCTCACTAGTGGATTAATTGAACAATTATTGAACATCTGAAACAGTAAAAACTAAAATAGCTGTGGTGTCATCGCGAGTAGATGTTTTAATAAACATATGCATGCATCGACAAACACCAGACTTAGTTCCAGTTAGTTTCCCTACCTCCAGGCTCCGTCCTGCGCTTTACAATCCAGTGATTTGATCATCCAGATGCCTTTAAATCCACAACACAAAGTCTCATCATAATGTGTTTGTCAGGAGCTTTTGGTCTCTCTTTCTCTTCTGCTGAGTTGTGAGTGTCTGGTTTTGTGTGTGACACACGCACGCACACACACACACACTGCCCCGCTCTCCCTTTCCGATACATGTAAACACCCTTCCAGCCCTCCACCACACTTGCCCTTTTGAAGCAGCTGAGCCCGTCACTCTTTTTTATAAGCAAGCCCTCATGACATCACAGCTAGACAGTAGCCTATCAGAGGACAAGGAATCGCTTTTAGTGTATGTTGCACGTCTGCAGTGGACTCACAGCTCAACAGCACTCATTAGTTACAAACACTAGTTTTCTATGTCTTTTTCAGCCCCACCCTACTTTACAATCTCACATTAGAGCTGCAGTACAAAACCACAACCTTCCGTTTCTCGCTGCTGGGTAGTTGTACTGTTGCAGTTGAGCAGTTTGAAACACAATGCAAACAACCTTCAACCTGAATGTTTTTTACTATAGTGTATTCCTATATGCTTTATTGTATTTTATTATTGCATTAAAAAGACACTGGGTTGATCAAGGGTGTAGCTGGGGTAAATTGAGACAATATCAAACACAGTAAACGCAATACTTCCTCTTGCATGTTGAGTCAAGGTCAGAGGACACCACAAGAAACAATATGTTCAGTAACATGACTTCTGCTCAGCTCAGACCTACCAGCAGCTTACATTTAATTTAACTGACTGAATAATGCTTCACAGTGTTTTTGTATTATTATATGTTTTATCATGTATTCACACACACATGTTGAGTATCTGAGTTCTATATTTAATCGAGCTAAAGCTTTCGATGTGTTATTGAACAGACAGCTCATGATAAACCGCAGCAGTTTAACTGCATCCAACCGTCTCATCACAATGCGTTCATCCTGGCTGCATGCCCGATCAATACTCATCTATAATTGATGACGTTAAGCATAGTCGTTTGAGTTCAACACAAGTTCACAAGTGAGAACGATCACACCTTTAAATAAGTGAGGTTCGAGGAGATAAGTCATGGTATAATTCCACAGCAAGTTTATAAAGAAGCCCCGAGCAACATCCATGTGGTCAAAATGACTGATCAGAGACAACCACTTGAACATTGTGAGTCATCTTCAATGCCGAAAGCACTTCATCTTTTCAACCAATCGGCTGTGAAAAGCCACCGCTTGTGCAAGTGCAAGCTGCCAACATCCTGCTGAGCAAGCAAGCAGTTCATTCAAAGGACTGGTGAGATATTTCCATCAAAATGATTTATGCATCTGGATCCCACCTCTCACTGTAACAGTTTGCTGAAAACAAAAATAGGGGAATACTTAATGCACTATTTAAGCAAGCTACTTTCCCTACAAGTATTTTTCTTTTTAACTCTGAGTTCGCCCATGACTCATCTGAATAAAATCACACTGCCTCGAGTCCCACACAGTAAATTAAAAGAAAAAAAACAGGCGTTAAATATCACGGATCCTGCGGTCGTATTGAAGCTAGAAGGTGAAATAAGAGGAATAAATGTGAAAGGCGACTCACCGCGGAGGACTCCTCCATCCTGACCACGCGTGGTTCACTTCACAAGGTTATTTGAATGTTATCAAAGTTAGTGTTTTTTACCTATTATGTTCTTGTGTGTTGAGTTCATATTGTGTTGACAGATTGTTTTTTTGATACCGTTTCTTGGTATTCACTGCACGTTGCTGGCATGTAATCAAACCCTTTCAGGCAACTTTAGCTAATGGCAAAGTCTCCTTGAGCTGCTGAGAGGATACAATGTGATATTGTCATCTTTCTGGCTGACCACGTTACCAGCGTGTCAAGTAATTTCATTTTTTTAACCTCGGGATGGCATTTCTCAGCAATCAAATCACCAAACTGAGTTAAATCAACTGACGATAGCTTGGTCCTTTGCATTAAACAAAAAGGCTCTGTTAAGGTTACATCATTTGGTACAGTATGTTAACTTAATTTAGATTTTATGAATGAATCATATGATGTTATCCCATATTGATGTGTTTATAGGTTAAGGGCCTAATAATAATAATAATAATAATTAAAGCTGCAAGCCCGCTCATAGCTGCTTGCAGCTTTAATTCATTCATATATATATCCATCTCTCGATATATTCTACTGATGCTATTGTTTTGTTCTCCGTTTCAAGTTTTCTCAGTTTTTCATCTCAAAAGGTTAGCTTCCATCGTTTCTTTCCACCAAGCGTAGCTAACAGTTTTGTCATTCCACGCACACTTCGCGCACATTGTTCCTGTCCACGAACATTTAGCTCTCATCGTTCCTGTTCACGAACACGAAGCTGCCTGCCTGACTGACATCTCTTAGTGGATGTCCCCACACCACCTGAAAATCAACCCTGACAAGACTGAACTGCTTTTCCTTCCAGGAAAAGGCTCTCCCACCCACGACCTCACGATCACCTTCAACAATGCGGTGCTGGCCCCCGACCCTGGCTGCCAGGAACCTCGGTGTGACACCTGACAGTCAACTCTCCCTGACTGCCTACATCACCGCAGCGACACGCTCCTGTAGGTTCATGCTGTACAACATCAGGAGAATACGTCCCCTGCTCACACAGAAGGCGGTACAGGTTCTGGTCCAGGCTCTGATCATCTGGCGCCTTGTCTACTGTAACTCCCTCCTGGCAGGCCTACCTGCCAATGCCATTCAACCTCTTCAGCTCATTCAGAACGCTGCAGCTCGACTGATCTTTAACCTCCCGAAATTCACTCACACGACTCCGATCCGCCGCGATCTTCACATCCGCTTCAAAACATTGGTACTTGCATACCGTGCTATACGAACAGATCGGGTCTGAGCTACAACCAGGACATGGTAAAACTGTACACCCCAGCTCGTTTCACTCCGCTCAGCTTCAGCCAATCAGCTTGTCGCTCCGTCACTACGAACTAAACACTCAACGAAGTCGCGACTGTTTGCTGTGCTGGCTCCTCGATGGTGGAATGATCTCTCCATTGACATCAGGACAGCAGAAAGTGTCCACATCTTCCGCCGCAAACTAAAAACTCATCTTTTTCGACTACAGCTTGAATAAAGACAGTAGCAGCAGCACTTTAGCAGCACTTAGAGGACTCTTACTGATAGCACTTTGTAGTTTGACTTTATTGAATAAATAAATTGTGCTCTTGATTCTTGTTGTTCTGAGTTCGTACTCACGGTTGAATGCACTTACTGTAAGTCGCTGTGGATAAAAGCGTCAGCTAAATGACATGTAATGTAATGTAGTGCCAACACATTCCCCGTCCCACCTTTTCCTGTCCTTGCCCTAAACCTTCCTCTTTCTCCCTCCACATCCTACTCTCCCTGTCACATCTCAACTTCTTATATCCGTCCCTTCATATCATATCCCTGCACCAGATGCAGAACCCATTGTGGTCTATAATCTGTTGTCTCAAAGTCGATGCTTGTCAGCTGTTCTACCTGCTCTCACCTGACCTCAACTCTCCAGCATCCAAATGTGGTATTCATGACTTTGTATGTAGGAACTTTTGCAGAGTTGTGACATACATTGGCATCTTTAATTCTGCTAATTTTGCAAAACAGATTCAATTTGGATTTTAAACCCGTATAACGGAGACATGTTTTTTAATGATTGTATGCCATCAAGTTACAAATGGCTCAAACTGCAAATCACCCTGACACAATATCATTTCTTGCAATAGAACATATACTAATATAATTAAATCATGTCAGTATTCCTCAGTCCCACTGGACGTCATTTTTTTCAGTGGAAACTTTTTTTTTCGTTTAATATTTTTAAATGTATTGTCATGAACTGACTTTAAAAAAACATCAGAAAAAAACATGCACAGTGCACCAATAAAGGCATCGGTAGCAGAAAGAAGCAACAGCAATTATTTATTTCATTTGCAGTGAGTGAACCTTCATAAGGAAAACTGAAATATTCCCAGCCTCATCTGGGTTTGTGGTGTTACTTATTTGTTCTTCTAAAAGAAGCCCAGTCTGGACCGTATATCCTGTATGTGCATCTGGACCAAATAGACCAAACTTTACTGTTTCCTGCTGCTGTAATAACCTACACCAACGAGTCTGGATTTTAGCCCCTTATCTTTCCTGCACCAATATCCGACAATGGCTCCATGCATGGTATTCTGGGATTCAGGAGAATACCATGACCAAAATGCTCTGTAGAGGAGCTGACTTCAGCCTTTCATCAGGCTTTGCTTCACACAAAACACCTCATACAATGTATATATATTTTTCACTATCTGCTCTGCCCAACTCCTCCTATACCATGTTTATTTATACATCCCTGACCCCTGTTCTGCATGGCTGAGACAACTGTTTTGACAGATGCGATGATTGGAAGAGTCAAACAAGGTGGCGAAAAACATTCACCACAGCAAGCAAATTGGACACTTATCTGGAACAAAGTTGTTTTCAGTTGTTATGTCCGCCAGTAGACTCGGTCGTGTGTGAGCATATGTGAGTGAGTGTGCACCTCTGTGTCTGTCCACGGCTACTCTCGCGTTCTGACGCAGCAAACTGTGAATCACTGTGTGATAACTGTGCTATCTTTTGGTGGTCAGTTATGGCCGGATGCTCAAAGACCTCTTGTGGTTGGTTACTCAAAATACATTTTATTGCTTGTTTCATACAACCATCGACAACCTGCTAACTCCTCACTCTCTGGGGGGCGGTTAAGAGTATAGTACACATCTGTAATAACAGTGATAACACAGCTGAATGCATCTACAACCCCGTGAGACACAGCGAGGGGTGGGAGGTACACTTTTATTGTTTTGGACAGTGTGTTTGACGAACAGTGAGTTTCACTTGTTTTTGACCAGAGTTTATGAAATGTCTTTTTTTCAGTGTCAATCACACAGTAAAGCAGTGATCGTTGCTGAAACATCTGCTGAAGTCTGCACTCCACTGAGTACACATTTCTACAGAAGTGTTCCTTTCATAAATATGAAATGAAATACACTATGGAGTTTGTGTACGTGTTGATAGGTCAGGAGAGGTGAAATGAAAGCTCAACCTTTCACAGATCACGGACGAGGTACATGAGCAGAAAGATACACACTCTTTATGCCAGTCAGCACCTTTCCTTTCCTTCCACGCTCTCTCTCTGTCACCATCGTCACTCCCACTCCTCCTGTCTTTCCATCCACCCTCGCTCCTTTTCTCTCCTCCCTCATCGCTCTCTCCTCTTTGAGCCCGTCTCCCTTATCTTTTATAACTCCCCTTCCACCGCGTCTCTCATCACTGCATCTCTGATTCCTTTCTTTGGTTGTTTCCCTTTTAGGTAGCTCCTTTACACTGCAGCTCATCTTTCATCTCTACTTATGTTCCTCGTTCACCTGGCGCTTTTACCCACTCCCCTTTCCCCCACTTGTGTCATTTGTCACCGCTTTTGAAACACTATTTCCCAACAATTCTCAACAGTTTTCACCTTTTCAATATCAGCAGATGCATGAATTGTTCTTGAATTATACCAATAAGCATCTCAAGCTTTGGAAGTGGATGTTTTACGCAGAGAAAAAAAACCTATTCCGTATTTTTTCTTCGTCAGATGAGTCAGGTTGAACATTGTTTTCCAAAGATAGTTTTGGCTCAAGTGTAAGCATATGATTCTTCACAGTCAAAGGATCATTTAATATGACAATCACAAAATATCAATCACTGTTTGCTGAAAGAGGCCCACTCTGGGCAGTATATCCTGTTTGTGCATCTGGACCAAATAGACCATCATGCACTGTTTTCTGCTGCTATAATAACCTACACAGAGGCAAATCATTTGACTTGATTTAAACAAATATTTCAGCTCCAACACTAACAAGCAGGCCGATCTTTTTTCTTCCTTTTTATGGTTCTTTGATGTTACCTATTTGAGAAATTGACATGGGTCCCTTTATGGTCAAACTTGATATAGTATTTCTATTCATACGTTACATTACTGAAGCTTTAGTACTGGAACAATCCAAGATGTAATTGAACTCTTTCAACTGTACTGATAGCACCTTACAAAAGTAGTCACACAAGAACCATTTCAGATTAACTTCAGTCAGTTACAGTACTCTGCGAATGGTCCTTACAATGTGACTGGGATTTTTCCTTGCGAAGAACATGCCTAAAACAAAATATACTAACTGGAAAAAATGAACAGCCAACGCATTTGAGTGTCTTTTAGTTAGTCGGACAGTATTTTGAGTTGTGAGAAAAAATATGGCGCTCTTCTGTCCGTGGTTGATTTTTTTTGTCTCTGTGACTTTGCAGATAAAATATGAGTGTGATTCTCACGATGTTATCACAGACAACAAAGACTAACTGAGATTATTTTATGTCTTCCAATGTGAAATTTGACACCGATGGTTAAGTGGAATAACACACAACAGCATGTGCTTTGGCTGAATGATGGTTGAGATAATCACCATCAGATTTGATGATGAATACACACTAAGAGCAAGCCCCGAGGTGATTTTACCATGACGTTTTGTGAGAACGAGGACAATCCTGAACACTTGCACTATTGTGTTTTCATGCAATGTATTTTGGGACAAGGCGGGAGGTGAGGTATTCATAAACCAGCTATCTCAAGATAAGTTGTGTTTTATCTTTTATTTAAAGAAAGAACAAGAACATTTTGTGATTTATCAGACATACTTTCATCTACAGTTATAAATCTTGTGTTTTTGGGAAGGGCAATGTGACCTTTTACCTCGAGATTGTGATTTATCAACAATAACGGTGACTCTTAAGGTTACAAGGTTACAAGGTTAATTTATTGTAATTGTGCAACTGCAGGGTTGGGCAACTAAATGCAGTGTGTACTAGGACTGTTGGCCCCTAAACTAGGGAAAATGTTTTGTCTTCAAATAGGAGGAGAGTCTCCTCAATTGTGATATACCGGTACATATTTGTGTCTCCATAGTGTGCTAAACACACACTGGCAATATCCAGTCTTACAGCCTTTACACTAAGGGGTGTGGTGAGTAAACAACACCAAATTGTAGTGAAACAATTTTTCTTTAAGGTTGACGAGATTTCCACAGGCCGAGGACAAACTACCTTCGGGTTTCTGGGATCCACAATCTCCCGGGACCTGAAGTGGGCCTTCAACATCAACACCATCCGGAGAAAGGCCCAGCAGAGGTTGTACTTCCTGCACCAGCTCAGGAAGTACAACCTGCCTCAGGCGCTGCTGATCCTGTTCTTCTCTGCCATCATCCAGTCGGTCCTCTGTTCTTCCATCGCCGTGTGGTTTGGATCGGCCACCAAACAGGACAGAGACAGACTACAAGGAATAGTCAAGTCTGCAGAGAACTATTGGTTCCAGCATGTCCTTCATCCTGGACTTGTACACCTCCAGAGTCAGGAAGCGGGCTGTAAGGATCACTGCAGACCCCTCACACCCTTGACACAAGCTGTTTCAACTCCTTCCCTCTGGTAGGCGCTACAGAGCACTTTACGCCAAAACCACCAGACACATATACAGCTTTTTTTCAACTGGTCGTCAGTCTGATGAACAATAAATCTGACCCCTCCATCTGCACTACTTGCACTTCTCTGACTACTGTTGTCTTCATTTGTCTTTTTGTCTCTGTTCTCTTTAATGTCTTTTTTATATTCATCTTGTTTATTGTATATTGTGTATGTATAGAAGTACAACGGGCTAATTAAAACCATAATCAAATTCCATGTATGTGTAAACATACATGCCAATAAAGCTAATTTTGATTCTGGATCCTATTGATCCGGGGCGTTGGGGCAAATAGGTGATCGGTTGATTTGCAGTCTGACAGGTAATAATTTGCCCTTGTTCAGACAAAGATTATGTTGATTTTTCACTGTGTACTATTCATGTTTTGTGTAAAGGCAGTAATAACAAAACAATAAATCAAAAAAATATATCATGGCGTGCAAATTAATCGCAAAAAAGCCCCCAGCATGTAAAGGCTTTTACTGCGGAGATGAACTGAAGTATTTACGGACCATCGATCCCTCATGCTGTAAAACAAAAGACTGCTGAATCTTCTCTCATATTTTTGGTCCTTAGGCTTTTATCAATAAATGTCTTTCAAGTATGCAGCATCAGCCAAAATAAGGATTATCCCAAAATTGATCAATTGGGATTTCTACAGGTTTAAAGATGCTCACACATGTTTAGCCATCAATATATTGAAGTTGCTCTAATTTATAATTTGCATGTCAACAATAGATAAAATGACAAAGTGTAACGTGAAAGCAGTCGTTCGTATTGACAAACCACACAAAATGATCTGCTGACTTTGCAGTTTTTCTCAGCAATATTGACATTTTTGTGTTTTTTAACTAATTGTTTTGTTTTTTTCTTGACCTAAAATGTTACTCCTTTTGGTTCAAGCTCACTGCTCTGATCTACGTAGTCTTTATAAGGAGACAGATATTTCCCTCTCGATCTCACTGCGTAGGTATTTAGTTTTTGGCTGGTGTGGTGGTACATTTCCTATACAGCTTGTTACTTCCTGTCCAAGAGGATGTGACTGCTTACCCCCCTTTCAGCCTCTCATGAAGTTTCATCTTTTTTCTTTTTTTCTGTTTGCTCCTCCACCCACAGCTCTTACGTCTATATGTGATAACCTGTTTCATGCCTCAGTTTTAATTGTTAATTAACACCCACACACAGACACACAAAGTGCAATGTTCTTTTGAGGGAACACTCCATTGTGTCCCAAATGCTTTTTAATCGGCAGACTTGACAATGGGTCCTCAGTCACAGACACTCAAACTGGATGTTACTCCAGGTGACGTATTGTTTTTCTGACCTCCAGTTGACTTTCGATTGAAGTCATCAGCCAAGACCTGAACTCTGACTCTTATTCTGAAAGGATGGAGGCAGAAAGTCCACAGACAAACTACTGGGATCTGACTGAAGGAATAAAACTCCTACCAAAACTGAGAAAAGTCACGACTCACACACACACATGCATCATATTGCAGCCAATTTGATGGTTTCTTGTGTAGGAGGCATTAGGAAGCATCAGTGGTTTACCAGTATTTTTCAGGAAGTATCCCACACATTGTTTTAATTTACAGGAACCTGAGCCAAGGCAGACTGAGAGGTAACCGTTTAAACATGTGTTTGTGTTGCAGGGTTTTTGTATATAAGAGAGAATGTGCACACCCTTCAGAGCAGCGGCCCCCTGAATGTTGTCTTAACTTGTGCTGCCACCCTTTGGTGTTGCTTTGTAGCTACAGATATATGGCTCATTGTAGCGGCCGCTAAACTAGTGTGTTCAGTCAATATGCATCTTTTATCCATCTATAAATCTGGGATCAATCAGATACAATGAAACAAACATAGATTCAAATGTAACTTCTAAGTCGGTCAATATGGACAATATTTACAGTGTTCAACCCGGAACAGCACAATATAAATTACATTTAGGGTAGATTTTTCATAGATTCTCTTATGTTAATATATTATGATATGATCATTACAGTGATGGCTATGAGATAAAAAAAAATACCATGATTGAAGTGACCCGCAGTCGCGCCAACATTAACTAACCAATGAGAGCCATTGACACACCACCATGTCTAGGAAATCAGTTGACACACTGATCGTACAAATGCATTGGCTGGGAATTGAACCCAGGTACCCTCAAATGTGATATGGAGCCAAATCAGACAATGCGATGCAAATAGCCACAAATATTTGGTGTCTCCTTCAAATGGCGCAAATTTGATCGTTCACAAGACATCTGCAGACGCCCAAGCACAGTCTCTTGCCAATCTCAGAACACTTTGTTTATTTAAGACAATAACCCTAAAATCTTGAGCAGGACATCAATTGACACACTGATCGTACTATTGCATTGGCTGGGAATTGAACCTTGGTCAACTGCTTGGAAGGCAGCTATGCTAGCCACTATACGACCAATGCACAAATAGAGCCTTACATAATGACACAACATCGACTGAAGTGAATCGTAAGTCAGCCAATGTGATTGATAATTGACACATGTACCTTCAACAATAACAACTGGCTTCCTCGGGTGTAATGGTCAGCACTTTGGACTTTGAATCCAGTGATCTGAGTTCAAGTCTTGGTGGAACCTCTTTTATGCAAAATGAAAGCCACTGTCCCGTTGTTCCCATGCTGCAATTTAACTAAGTGTGATAAGTCAGACAATGCACATAGCCAGAAATATTGGGTGTCTCCTTCAAAAGGCACAACTTTAATCATTCACAAGACATTTGCAGCATGCCCAAGCACAGTCTTTTGCCAATCTCAAAACGCTTTGTTTATTCAATTGGATTATTACTGGAATATTACATAAATACAATGTAGGGATGACAAAATACCAAATTACAAACACGTCTCAAATCCCAAGAGAGTCCCCAACATATGGACCCTGTTACATTCCCCACAGGTGAAAGTGATAAATTGTGTTAATTATTTGTTATATGCCTCAGTGGGCCTCAGCGCGTGTCCCATCTATCCCTCGTGCCATTGGCTGGTGAATCTGAAGACCTGCAGCCAATCACAGTCCATCCGGTTGTTATTAAAAAATGCGGACGAGCTGCACACGAACCTTTTTTAAATTGAACTTTTTTATCCCTGCAGGCCTTGGTGTATAGCTCTGTTGTCTGCGATTGTCAAACTGATATTTGCCTGATGATTTGTTCGGATTTTTTCAACCCTTGTTGTTTCCTGAATGGGAAGAGCTGCCGTTTAATTTTCTTCGGTTCTTTGCGTGTTTAGGAGTCTGGTTTGAGGACTTTTCATTTGGAGTAGTTTATCGTGATTTTATTTTTGGCCTTGTCATTTTGGCTAGGGTATATATGTGTCAATTATGTAGAGAAATAACTATCACACTGTTCCCTATAGACCAGTGGTTCTCAAACTGTGGGGTGCAACCCTCTAGTGGGGCGTGGAGTTATTACAGGTGGGGTGCACCAGGAGATGCAGATTCTTATTTGTTTTATTTTTTTTAAAGAATCCTTTATTGATTTCACAGTGGGGGAAATATTCTCTGCATTTTACCCATCCTTAGCAATTAAGGAGCTTTGTGCTGCTTTGAAGCGCTGGGGCTTCGGTGTCTTGCTCAAAGACACTTGGGAAAACAGGAGAAAACAGGGACCCAACCAGCTTCCTTCGTTCTTTTTTATGAGCTAAAGATCGCATAGATGCACAACTGTGGAGCGGGATGAGCGAAAACGGGGTTCACCTTACGGCCTATAGCTGCATTGCTTACAACAGCAGCCCAATGTATAAATAACAATGTGTGTATATATATATATATATATATATATATATATATATATATATATATATATATATATATATATATATATATATAACATATATGTTATATGTTATATATGTTATATGTTATGTTATATATATATATATATATATATATATATATATATATATATATATATATATATATATATATATATATATATATATATATATCATTTCATACCATATAGAAAGGGGCAGGTGTGTTTTTTCCTCACAGTTTGTAGCTCAGCCGCTGGGCGGCGCTGTCGCGTTGTGAACGGACCTCGTCCTGCCCGGTGAACGACGCTCTGACCGCGCAGAGTCTGAGGCAAACCCTCAGAAACTCACCACCCGGCATTTCAGCCTTCACACCGGAGCGCGCGGGCGTGCGGGAGCGCACTGGCCTTCAGGGAGGGATGGACGCCTCTGCGACGGTCCAGAGGACAGCCGGGGTCCGTTGGGTGGGAGAGGCTGAGGCTGAAGTCGCGAGGAAGAGGAGGAAGGTGCAGCCAGTTTCGATTTAACTCCTCAAGCGGCTGCCTTTACGCAGGGCGGAGAGGTGGTCTGACCGCCTGGCTGTATAATCCTCTTGCCGGGAGGAGCAGGGAAAGCCCTCACCAGATTGAGACATACGCACACACACACTCACGCACGCACGCACACACACACGGGCGCGCGCACAGAGAGAGGGAGAGGGGGAGAGATTCAAGTCGGACAGGGAGACAGAGAGTTGACAGGAGTGCTTGGTCATATCTGGAGCCTGTGTCCTGCAGCTGGAAGCTTAAATTAACGGACAGGCAGACTCTGAGGAGGACTATCATTCAAGCTGTTTGAATTCCACTTCACATCATGAGTGGACCGACAAATGGTAAGCTGTGTGTGTGTGTGTGTGTGTGCGTGTGTGTGTGTGTGTGTGTGTGTGTGTGTGTGTGTGTGTGTGTGTGTGTGTGTGTGTGTGTGAGTATGCTGAGGTGCACACGTGTTCACTGTGTGTGTGTGTGTTTCCATGTGAGTGTGTATGTATGTTTGCTGGTGCATAATCAATAACATAATGTCCTGGGAGTGTTTAACCTGAAGTAGACACAAACAGCCCTTCAATGAGGTTATTGATCACTGACTCACTTATTGACACCGTATTTCATCATGTTATTAGCCGTCTCTCGGTTCGTGAAGGTTAGAGACAGAGGCTGATATTGTGTATTGATATCTGACAGCTTTCTTTAGTATTTGAATCATTGTGGTTGCAAGTGGTGTTGATTTATGTGCTTCTGATAACAACTAAGGGTCACAGAACCCACTCAATTCGTCTATCATTTTATTTGATAAATGTGTGAAATTCAGCGTTCATCACAATCAATAGTCAGGTATGGCAGTCTGAGGAGCCTCTGACAGCTATTAAGATATTTTGGAGAGAGAAGAAACAGGACACTTGTGGTTCTTGGATAGCAGGAGGACAAAGCTGCACATCTTTGGTCCACACTGTGCCAGGCACATATTAATATGTCTCAATGTCTAAACATAGAACCACAGAGGGATGTTTTTTATTAATGCGAAATCACTGAACTCCAATATATGCTTTCCAAAAACAAAAGCGGCTCAGCGGACAAAGCGAGTACTCACACCTCAGTTTGATTTCTCTTACCCAAGGGAGATATTTAACCTATAAAAAGCAACAAAAAAAAAAAACGGCTCATGACCATGTCAGCGTAGAAGAAGGTGAGCGACGGTAAGCCCCAAAATTTCCCGCACAAAAGAAGAGGATTCCCTTTCAGCAGAGTGGTTTGATTCATACTAAGGGAGACCTTCATGTGTTTTATTGCAACTGTTTAGCCAAAATGTCAAGAGTCAGAATAAATATGTCTTGTCAAACAGAGTAGACTTTGATGCCACTCGCTGCAGAATATTAGGAAAATGACATTTCTTTTTTTGTGTGAGGGATCATGAGTAAACACATACAAGAGCTAGAGGTTGTGTGTTTAGAACATTCACCTGGCTGTTGGTGTATGTGTTTAGAAAACGCACAGCACACACACACACATGCACATAAAGTATATGCATAGTCTATGAACATGTTGTCACCATCATCAATTACATACTGTTAACTAGAACATACAACATTTAATCTAATAATCATGAACACACAAAAATGAACACATTCAGACTCTCTCTCTTTCAATTACACACACACACACACACACACACACACACACACACACACACACACACACACACACACACACAGGTGGCTTTCTATGTCTGTGGTTCCAGTCCTTGTGCTGCCATCTGGCTACAGAGCGAATGCCAGCTTTTGTGATGCGCAAACACACACACACACACACACACACACACACACACACACACACACACACAGACACACACACACACACACACACACACACACACACACAGGCGCACACACGCACACACACACACTGAAGAACACATACTGGTCAATTTGTTAGGAAACATTTTTGTCCCAGTTTTACCTTTTCTCTCTCCCATCCGTCTCTCTCTCTATCCTGAACACATTTATAGATCCACAACTCTGTTGTTCTCCTGCTGTCACCAGCTTAACCTGCCGGTATGTTGTGTGTTTGCTGTGATTGCGTAACACTCTTGCAAGCAGCAGTATTAACTGTAATGTAATGTAATTGGGTGGAATACAGTGACATCATCACTTAGATTGTTACACATTGGATAGAGGTCAGTTGATTGTTACAGGAAATCTGAATCAATATTGATCAAAGATGCTGCCAGTCAGTGAAATCTATTCACAACTATCTTGCTATGACACGTGTGTGTGTGTGTGTGTGTGTGTGTGTGTGTGTGTGTGTGTGTTTCAGACAGTGTAGATAAATTACTTGTTTTTTTGTTTTTCTAAAAGGGATTTGTCCAGTTTCATAAGCAAAGACAAAAGAGCCCAAAACAGCCCCATGTGTGTGTGTGTGTGTGTGTGTGTGTGTGTGTGTGTGTGTGTGTGTGTGTGTGTGTCATCTTCTCGATGTGGGTTTTAAGATTCAATATTCAAAGCTGTATTGTCATGTGCACAAGTTGCAATGCACTGTGATTGTAGAAAAAAGAAAGAAAGTGTTGAACACAGTAAAAGTAAATGGAGAAGCTATTTGTATAAGTGTAGACATAATGAAGTACAAAAACCTTTGACAGTTTACTACAGTAATGCAAATCTGAAAAGCTTAGTTATAGTAGAAAATCAATAATTATATATTTCCTCCTGACAACTATAAGTGACTGAAGGCCACCAGCAGGTCTTCCTCAGGTCTTCCTCTACACCTGCCCCATAAGCTGCTTCCTTCATAATGAAAGGTTGTAAGTCGGGCTGATCTTCTGGCAGAGGACCAGACTTTCCAGGAGCCACTACTATTTACAAAGTCAACCACTAAGCCTTCTCCGTCTCCCTTAAACCTTTACTCGATTGTGTTATCATGTTTATGTTTGACATTGTGTATGTTTTTGGGTGTTTTTGTCTCATTGATTCACCAGGATTGTTTTCCATTGCGTTTGTGTGGCAGTACATATATAAGTGTCTTTGTTTTTTAAAGGGACAACAAACAAGCACCTGTGCAGATGTTTGAGAATGAGTCGACTTGAGGACCTGATTTGTTTATACTTTATCTTCAAGATAAACCTGAGCAGTTGTTTCCAGATTCATTTTGCATTAAAGTGTGTGTTTAGCTATTAAACGTTCCTACAACAAGACTTTTGATTGAGAAAACAAATGCGTCACATAATTTATCTTTTTTTCCCATCACGATCATTTAGGACTTTTGAATTCAGTTGAAAGGACGACAGAAGAAAGGGCTTCAAAATAACAATTCGTGACATCTTTCTGATCCTCTCCTCAGTTCAGTACCAGTCGGGCCTTTATGGAGGAAACAACAACAGCAGCTCTCCTCTCTCCAGCCGTGGAAATTCACCCATTGTGTGTGAGCGCTGTGGGGAGGTGTGTCGTGGGGAGGTGGTGCGCGTCAAAAACACACACTTCCATGTTCTCTGTTTCACCTGCCAAGGTAAGAAGCTGCCACACACCTACACACACAAACATGCTTCTGTATATTCAGTGCACATTAACGCCTCCTTACAATCACACATATGGACAAACACTTGCATCCGCTTCCATTCTCTTCTCACAAACATCTCATATTCATTATTTTTTGTATTATTATCTTGGATTTATGTGTTTCCTTGTGTGGATTCCACCCACACCAAATTGTATAATTAATCATTTAATAATTGCCAGTACTCAGACAAGAGGGAACCAGTACAATTGAATCAATGATAGCTTCACTGAAATAGAAACTGAGCTGTGACTTCACAAGCATCAAAGTTGATGGCACAATGATGTAAGTCCAATGAGAAACAATCAGTTCACATGTCATTTCAAAATACCACAAACCCAGACTCGGATACATGACATTTGGTACATGGCAGTGATACTGCACGACTACTTACACAATACGTGCCAGGTGAGTCAGAGTGTATTTTTCACAGTAAAAATGAATTGATTCACAATGGGATTTTTTTCTTTTAATATGAATAATGGGTTTGAGGGCCTTTACAATCGCCTCAAAATAGACTGGAGATCCGGCCCCAAAATGTTCCGAAATCGCAGAAGGTAATAACTGGCCTCTTACAAAAGCAAGTTGAGTATCACTGTCAACCCATGTGGTATTTACATTATGCATCTTGGGCAGATCGCCTTGAGGACCACCACCGTTTGTCATGGAGTTCTACAAGGTTCTGTGCTTGGACCAATTTTATTAATCTCATATATGCTCCTTTAGGCAATATTATCGGAAAACATTCCATAAACTTTCATTGCTATGCCGATGATACTCAACTATGTCTGTTAATGAAGCCAGATGAAAATCTAGCAAGTCGCTAAACTTCAAGCTTATCTTAAAGACATAAAAACCCGGATAACCTGCAATTTCCTGCTGCTGAACTCGGACAAGACTGAGGTTGTTTTACTTGGCCCAGAACACCTCAGAAATCAATTATCTGATCGTATGGTTTCTCTGGATGGCATTGCTCTGGCATCCAGCACCACCGAAAGGAATCTCAGTTATCTTTGATCAGGCCTTGTGCGTTAACTCCCACGTAAAACAAATCTTAAGAACTGCCTTTTTTCATGTATGGAACATTTAAAAAAACAGGCAAATCTTTTCTCAAAGCAACGCAGATACGTTGATTCACACATTTGTTACTTCAAGACTGGATTACTGTAACTCCCTGTTATCAGGCTGCTCCGGTAAGTCTCTTGAGTCTCTCCAGTTGATTCAGAGTGCTGCAGCTCGTGTACTAACGAAGACTAGGAAGATAGATCACATTTATCCTGTATTAGCTGCTCTGCACTGGCTTCCTGTAAGATCAAGAATTACATATAAAATCATTTTCCTCACCGATAAAGCCTTAACTGGTGATGCACCATCATATCCTAAGGAGCTTACAGTGCCATATTACCCCCACTATAGAGCTGCACTCATTGAATGCAGGGTTACTTGTCGTTCCTAGAGTCTCAACATGTAGGATGGGGGCCAGAGCCTTCAGTTATCAAGCTCCTATTCTGTGGAACCAGCTTTGGTCTGGGGGACAAACACGGTCACGGTTAAGAGTAGACTTATGACATTCCTCTTTGACAACGCTTATAGTTATAGGGCTGGCTCAGGTTAGCCCTGGTCCAACCCGTAGATATGCTGCTATAGGCCTTGACTGCTGGGGGACGTCTTAGGATACAATGAGCTCCTCTCACTTCTCTCAATTCTCTTTCTCCTTCTGGATGAATTCTTGTCTCTCCATTGTACATTAATAACTCTACTTCTTTGCGGGAGCCTCGGTGCCTCCTAGCCTCAAGTTTCCATTGATCATGGCTGTCTGCAGCCGGTACTGCCTCCTACCTGCTGCCATGGCGGCCCTGCTGATGCCCCTCCTTTCCACCTCCTTCCGCTGATATGGATTGTGGATTTCTGGATCGTGGTCCATGTCTACTTCTCATTATGTGAATAATTTCTGTCATATTGATTTGAATGTGCTGTAACTCTGTTCGGTTGGTCATTCTGTACACATGACATCTATTGCATCTGTCCATCTGGTGAGAGTCTTTAAAAAGTTGAAGTTGAGCGTGTGTGTGCGCATCTTTATGAGTTTGTATGTGTAAAAATGCATGTTTTTGAGCTCCACCACTGAGCAGGTGGGACAGACCACACAAATAGAGGTCTGGAGTCAGCAGCTAGCTTAACAGTGCTGTCAGCAGGTTTTCAGCCCCAAGTCAGACTCCAACCAGCTAACCTCCTTTCACAAGCCATAGACCCACAGTCCCAAAACACTGTTCTCTCTCTCTTTGATCTGCCAGTTGCATCGCCTAAATGCACGCAGCCACACAACACCAATAAGGAAGAGCATTTTTTTTTTAAGTCTTAACAAATGCCTTAGCTGAACAGATTTGATTGTTTGTTGGCTCAATTGCAGCACTTATTCCATCTGACAGGACAGAAGCTAGACTTATTGACGTAAGTGTTCTCCCTTTGATATTACAGTATTTATTATTACAGGCAATTTATCTTGCTGAGTAAGCTTAATGACTTTGAGCTAATGAGCTTCATCAGCTGATGAAGTGGACAAGAATCAAATTGTCAGCTTTTACTGACATTTTTTCCTCTCTCCTCCCCTCTCTGTGGCTCTCTTGTCTCGCATGCTTTGTTTGGAGCTGTGAATGTCAGAGAGTCACAATGCGTCTTTGTTTGGTAAATGGTGTAATCTCCAGTTACTTTGGCTATTTAGAATTTAAGAGATTGTTTCGGGAGAGCGGAGAGGAGATTTGGGATTAATGAGGAATGGAAACAGATGAGCAGAGTGAGATGGATGAGTGTGCTGGTGTGTGATTTGAGATTTGAGATGGTCTGTTGTTGGGTAGCATGATGACTACTTTAGGTGGTGTGGCCTCAGGTTTGGATAGTACAGAGTTAACTGTGAACTTTCTTCTCCTGATTTTAGTAAGTGTATTATTGGTGTGGGCACTATTGAAGTAGAATCAACTATCAGGTTAGTTTTAGCCTCTTGGTTTGTTCAATACTTTAGTCCAGACTAAAACTAACAACTATTGGATGGATTGCCATAAAATGATAAGAATATGCATTGTCCCCTCAGGATGAATCAATCAATGGCTGACGGTGAAGCATGTTAGCATTTTCACACCCCACAAGTTCAAGCCCACACAACTTGACTGTATAGACTTGTCAATCAAATATTGGACGGCTATTTTATTCCATCGCGCATGTCTCACAAACAGGGTGAGATGCACCAACAGAGTCCTCAGCGAATAGTCTTTAGCTACAATCTGTAGCTTTTAGCTCGCGAGTTGTTAGCTCACGAGCTAACAGTAAGCTATGCAGACCACGCACACACGCACGCACACACACACACACACACACACACACACACACACACACACACACACACACACACACACACACACACACAAAACCCCCCACCTCACTTGCTCAGCCAATCACAGGCATAGATAGCTAGGAGGACTGACAGGCTTCACAGCTCATGCGACATTCACTGACCTCCTGAACCCAGTAATTACAATAACCAGTCATCTTAGGTAGAACACCTATTTCGGTAAACACAACAACACTTTCAACATAACAGGTTAACATTACATGTCTCTGAGTCCGTTACAGTATATATTAATTTGTATACTACTGCCAGCAGACATATTTGAATAAATAAATATAATCTGATTGATGTGGGTGATGAGGCACTTAAAATTAGCCGTGCATTTTCCCAACACTGACACATTTACTGATATTTTGCAATGTGAATTTCCAGCCCGACCAGCGGCGTTAAGCTGCATTCACAGGAAGTGTTGTGACTATTCGCCACGCTTTGAATGTGAAAGCACCATTAGACTTTGCCATCATTATGGGCTTAAATGCATCATATGTAGTCATAATCATCTTCTGCTCGTCGGCGGAAAAATGCCGGCAGACCTGCTGCGGGATGTGGCCCCTTTTATCCAGTGAAACTGAAGAATGTCCTTATCAACGTGGTTCTCTAAATTGTCTGCTCAAGATTGCAATTGATTTGAAATGGCTTGTAATAACAATGCCATGTTGCCAAGTGCTAACGACGACTTCTGCTAACGGTTGAGCTTGCCAACTTCAACAACATGTGCAAAGCAGAGGTAGTAGAGCATCACATACCAGGTTTAGAGAGAGAGAGAGAGACATACAGAGAGACAGAGGGGAGATCTGATGGAGAAAGAGCGTTACAGCAGCGTTCTAGGCCAGCGACAGCTCGCTGGTCTGAACAGCCAGCAGACAGCAAGCCATGAGGGACAGACAGGAGCTGCCCAATGAGAACATAAGCTAATATGGAAATAATTATAATACATGCAGTGTATTTGTGAAAAAAAACATTTACATTATAAAATATATATAACTTTTAATTATAAAATAGCTATATAGCTTTGTGATTCTGTTTAGGCTAGCAGAGATGGCCTCGCTGGCCGTGACAGCCCACCACTGCAATAAACATACTGTGATACATTTTCTCAAATAATCAATTGAGAAATTGATTATGAATCTAATATTCCAGCAATAGTATCTTCTCTTTTTGTTATTACAGCAGCTGGATATGAAGGGATGATATGATATGATTAACAATTTTATCTTGCAATAATTTTTCCCAAACGCCTTGACTTCTGCAGCAGCTTTACATCTTTCATAAAAGTAAAATGTAATATTGTAATATCTCTTTGCTAGAGAATCTCATACAAAATATGCAACACTTTCACAAATTTACCCTTGTTTTAAAGCAAATAAAGCAATTTTATAGAATATTATGACCATGTCCTGTTTAGTTTTAACTCCTCACTTTGACAGACAAACGTTCCAATGTAACTGCTGAAAAGCACACACCACCAGTGCAAACAATGTAGAAAAATCCTTATTGGGGCTGTGTTTCTATACTAGTCCTCAGTTAGACTGTAGACTGTTAGACTCCTCCTCCTCTCCTCCTCTTTGATCCATCCTGATCACTCTCATGCAAATGCTGAAGCGCTTCAGCAAGAAAATCCATCCCATGTTGATGATGCGAATAGATGAGGGAAGGCAGTGACAGGATGGCAGACGTGCTCTGGATGGACAGATCGATAGCCTCATTGATACTTCCCCCGGGTCTCCCTGTCTCTTCCTCCACATCCTCATCCCTTTGCTTTGCTGTCTGCTTCCCTTTCTCCTCACATATGATGCCTTCTCGGTTCCTCTTCCTCTAATCTCTCCCTTGACTCCCATCTTGCCTTTCTTTTTCGTTTCTCCTTGTCTCGTCTTCGCCCCGTGCCTCAAATAGTCCTCCACTCTCCTCTTCTGCATTGGAAAATTGAACCCACGTTCATCATCTGTGACCTTACAGCATCTCTTTTTGTAAAGCACAAACTTAGTCATTCCTATAGAAAACTACACGTATCCCCCATAGTCTGATTCTTAATGTGCATCGAACCATTTCATCCCATCCATGGAGACTTTTAGAGGATCATTTTCAAGAAGAAAATTAGCCCTCCTCGAAGGTAAAGTACAAAGGGCACACACTTAATTTATTTGGATTTATTGTACAACCGCAGAGTCTTCACCTTCTCAACAGAATGTAAAACAGACTCATGATTATTTTCCCTGTGTAAAGCTCACAAAGCCTGACCCACTTTGGTTTGAAACAAGTTTGCACACCATGGAGCGGTGTGTTTTATCAGTATTAGTGTATGCTCGGCCCACAGACAGTCACGGATGACTCTTTCTTCAGAAGAGACTTCAAGGACAAACTGTGAAGCGTTTATCGCTGTATCAGCTCAGCTGTGCAGCACTCTTTTGTGTGTGTCCTTGTATGAACATTTGCACTGTGGCTCAGTGTGCTGCTGCGGTTTTTCTGTTCACGCTTGTATGTTTTCTTGCATATCTGCAAGCTAAATCAGAAAGAAGAGACAGTCAACATGCATATCAAGTAGAGAGGTTTTGATACCCCTTTTTTCCTTCCCGATACTGATATTGATACCTGAACATGTTCAGATATTAGCCAATACTGAGTATCGAACTGATACAATATGGTAAAAAAAAAAAAAAAGTATGAGTGTGATGTGATTGCTATCACTGTTGAATGCCGTATAACTTTATTTTATCAACTAGTTTGACAGTCAGTCATAACTGAAAAATAACTTTTAAAAAATAAATGGAAAGGAATAAATAACAATTATTTGAATACAATCATAATAAATCGATAGTTCTTTTCCCCGGAGCTAATGAAGGAAGTAGCTAAGGAGCTAATCAGACATCAGATAGCGAGTGACACATGTTGTTGTTCCAGCTGTCTCAATGAGCTGGTAAATGATAAGGTGATAGTGGATCGGTGCACAGAATGACATACTCGCTGATACCCGATCCAGCCTAACATGAGACATTACCGATACTGGTATCGGTACAACTCTCATATCAAGCCTCCAGGAGTTCTTGTTTCTTGCATCCATCTTAATTTATATTCTTTCTTTTTAAATCAGTTCTTCGCATTGCTTCTTCCTTTCACCCCTAAGTCCCTGTGCGTGCGCCGCTGGCAGTAAACAAAGAAATCATTATCCGTTGACTTTCTGCCAATTGTGTTTGTATGCGTGCATGTGTGTCCAGACCCCAAGCACTTCAATCTAATAGGCTACAAATCACTGCTAACAGATGTAGAAGAAAAGTATCTAAATACTTCAGTGCCAACGACGAACTGCAGCTGAACCCGCCCCCCCGATGAGCAGATGGGAGGGGAAGTGGGAGGCTGGTGATGAATGAAGCTGACGGAGCAGAGAGTGAAGAAGGTGCTTGTCACAAGAATAAAAGGCAGAAGGAAATATATGCGTTGGGCATGATTGCATTTATTGATTTGTATTTATTTGTGACATGGAATGCATTTTCCGTTTGCTTTTCCAATACAAGCCTCATCTTTTTAGGATTAGGCCCTGAATACTCTCTTTATATTACTTGTCACATCAATTGTGAATTTTAGGTAATAAATAAAAAAATGTTAAGCGTGTTTTAAAGTCGCTCCAATTCATGTACTTTCCCTGTAAATTCCTATCCTTGAAACCCAGGACTGAAATATTGCAAGTTAAACAATGAAAGGGTGAGGGCACATTGACAATCCAAGAAAGGCTTCTTCATATTTTGATTGTGACTGACATTATTTGCTTGTTAACCTCAATCTAACACTCAAGTCTCTTCATTGTTCTCACTGTTGATCTTCTTTTTCTTTTAACATCACTCATCGTGAGAAGCACAGGACTGATAACAACAACAATGGTTCAGTTGCAGCAACAATTGTGACGCAAAGCAGCCAACTATCATGTTATGTGTGTTGTCGTCTACACAACATTATCTTTAAATCATACATTTAATTGGACTATAATCTGATCATTTGTTTGGGGTCCGTAACCGCATCGACTCCTAAACTTGTTCAGACTTGCTAAATGCTAACTGAGCCACTGAAGCTGCAGCAGAGATGGTGCCATTTACTTCTTACTGATCCAATATGACGGCTTACAAATGAGCCATTTCTCAGTCCTTTAATTTCATTATATGGCCTCAAT
Organism: Clinocottus analis; assembly: GCF_023055335.1. Lineage (NCBI taxonomy): Eukaryota > Metazoa > Chordata > Actinopteri > Perciformes > Cottidae > Clinocottus > Clinocottus analis. The sequence continues at coordinate 9,623,802 of NW_027176207.1, read as the reverse complement.
AATTTCCTATAAAATCTTTTTTTGATCATTATTTCTGTCTGGTGATGATAAATCGTAGAAAGTCCCACCACAGACAGAGTATGGATGTGCTACAGCTAGACGGTCAGACAGAGTGGAGGCTAGATGACTCTCTTGATGGTTGTCGACGGTCATAAAAATGCTGTTACTCTCTCTGCCGGCGCTTCAACCGTCCAGCAGGAACAATCGCCAGTAAAGCTTGAATTTGCTTGAATCCAAGATGCTAATTTTGCATTCATGAAAGTGATTAAGTTACTGTGAATAGGACTCTGCTGTCTTATGTGAGCTGCTGTTTTATTCACCTGCCCTGTTAATGCTGACGTAGCACACAGAACCGGCAGAGTTTGGAGCAACAGGTGGGGTCAGGGAACATCAAGGTAAGGTCACAGGGGTCATACGTTTTTTCTTCTTCTTGACAGGTCATGGAAGCGACTGACATGTCTTTGACCTTTTTAAACATTAAGCTTCAGTCAGCAAATTAAAGTGGCAACGGGAAGATTTGTCCCGACTGTCCCTGAAAGCCTGAAATGTCATGTGACAGAGGGAGTAATGGATGGTTTCAGGCAGGCCCATACTCATTGAGTTGCTGTTGCAATTCTGGCTTCTATTATGACATTGTAAATCTGCTAAAATAAAGCTTAATGAAATGAATTAGGCTCAGACACACTGTTATACACATTTAATGTGATACCTGACAGGTTGGATGGTTTAGTTCTGAGTTGTGACCTCATGCCCAACATACAGATGTAGTGGGCCTCGCTGTACTTGTACTTGCATGGTGGAATATTTAGAAATAACAACCCATGACATTTTGAGATAAATCATTTCCTTTTCTGTCTCAAAGAAGAAAAAAACATCTCTATGAAATCTGCTGAGCTCTGTTAACTATTCATCTTCACTCAAAGCAAAGTTTCAATACAATACCTGAAATAGGTTCGTGTCAGTCGAATAAAGACGCACTGACATCACAGCTCTGCTTAAACAAAATGCTAATATACTGCTAATCCTAATGTTCTGATATTTACCAGAAGTATGCTTACCATCTTTATTCAGCATGTTAGTATGCTCCCCTTCTGCCAATGTGCACATTTGTGTGAATGTCTGCACAATATTTCCTTGCAATCCAGTGCTGGGCTGGTATACACATACATGGTTAATACTACTACCATAGTCTAATAAAAACACAAGTTAAATAAGTATAGAAACTCAAGGACCATGACAGATCAAACCTATATTTCAATATTTCTTAGTATTATTCAAAGTCGAAGTTATGACATTAAAAATACCCTAGTTGAATATTAAAATGGATCCCGATAAACATAGCCTAAATGTCCATGCACATATGTTGTGGTGAGGACAGTTCTTTGAAAATGGCCTGTGATCTGAAAATCCAAATATACCAGAGGTCCCTCTGGAGAACAGCCAAGCCTGAGCGGCTCCCTCTCTTTCCTGTTTGCCTCCACATCTTAATAGCTTTCCATTTAGACAGTGATGAATGTGTGAATGCTATCAGCAGAGTGAAAAAGGATAAAAGGTACCCGGCTATCTTCCTTTCTTCTTTCTAAGTGTGTGTCTCTGGGAAATAGATGGAAAGTGTGTTTTTTATCTATATGGAGCTTTGTATATATCGTGTAGTCACAGCTGGCTGAAAACCACATAGCTCCATCTTTTGAATCCCAGTGGATATTTAGAAAAAAAGGTTGCCTTGTTGAACGTGGTGTTGTGGCCAGCTTTAGTCTCAGGCAGACTGATAAAGGTCAGGCTGGCATTTTAAAGTTGCGCGACAGCAGCTTTGCCATGACAAGAATGCAATTATCAGAGACAGAGGGGGAAAACTAAAATACTATACAGCGTTTCCCGGCTTTGAGAACAATGTATTGCTTTCCTTTTATTAATACATCTTTAAACTAATACAACTTAAGAAGATAATTCTATTGAAAGACAAGAATGAAGATGATGTTAAAGACATCACATTTGTGTTGGAAAATCCTCTTCTTCAATATAATTTTCAACACATATGCTGGAAATGAACTCGGACTGGTCTTTATTATACAGGTGAACACCTTGAACCACAGTTCAAACACAGTGAGGAGTGTGAAGGAGCTCCATCCTGTGACTGTTTTGTCTGGCGTAGCTCAGAAAGTAAAAGAAAAAATAGAAAACCGTAATACTGGTTTAGAATTTAATCGGCCACATTTAGACAACTCCACAGACAATCAGCCTTTTTGTGTTGCTTTCATATCCTGCAAAAATGCCTTTATTGTCTCTTGTAAAGCACAGTGAATTGTCTTGTTGTTGGAAGGTGCTATTCACATAAACAATCTGCCTGTACGGTTTACAGTTATTGCCCTCATGGCAATAATGGCGTTGTTTATGGTTAACATTTAATGGATGTAATGTAATTGCAGGTAGTCCAGTGACAAAGATACACAGTAAACAGCAATACCATTTTGATATCTACATAATATTACAATAATACACCTTCAAAAGCCCATTGAAACCATGACACGAGTCTATGGTCTTTGGGCTTCATGAAAGTGTTTCTCTCTTCATGAATGTGTTTGCCTCCATGCTTATATGGAGATACCCGAACTACAACTCACTTATATGTTGCTTCATGACTGTCTTTATGACTTCAGGTTGGCTCCAACAGACATATACATTAGGGAGCTGGACTGCTTGTCTTTGTCCACAGTGTCTTTTTCTCTGTCTGAGCCACTTAACACACTGGCTCGGATCAGATCGGATCCATTCACTCCATTGGGTTTAGAGCCATTAGCTTAATTAGAGCCCATTCAATTCACTGTCAGATATTTTGATCCGTTGGCTGCCTTTCAAATGTTTAACTTAGTGTACTTCCAGGTTGTATCATGGTGCAGTGTATGCATCCACTGGCTGGGGTTGTGCAGCACAGGTTATGTATAACACGACAGAGTTGTTGACTTGTGCACAGCTGAATGGGAAAAGTGTGACGCTGACAGCATGAGGGATTCAATTCAGTTTGGGGGAAAAAATCTGTTGCGGATCCCGAATCGCTATTATGAAGTCTTTAAAACACAACCGATGGGAGGTAACAGTGAGCTCCCTGCCTCCCTGATAGCTGGAGCAAATCATCGTTCAGCTCCTTTTAAACAATCTACCAACCAGCTCAGCAGAGACCACTTCATCCCCCAGCGCAGCTGCACAGGAAGCAATCATTTGGCTGAAGGACTTTGCATTTGCTAAATAAAAGCCATACATCATGCTGTCAGTGAATGTAGTGAACAGTGTTCATGTGTCCCTCGGTCTGGACATGCATCCATCACACTGCACTCCATAGATGCATATTAACATTTGTATTGTGTGTAAACAATGTGCACATGCAGGTGTATATTTACAAAACCAGTTGTCCACGCAGGCAAATGTAGCACATCTCTTCACACCTAATCGTACGTGCACAAACAACCAAGACCTACTGTAAAAAAAATTACAGATTAGTTGGTTACTGATCTAATCCTCAAAACCAGATTAGAGTCCTAACCCTTTAAAGGTCAGAAGGAACAACAGATTGCACTCTTAACAACCCTACCCCCCTCGACGACCACACACATACACACACATCAAACCAGACTGCCAGTTGCAGTCCACAGTATTTGTCCTGAATAGAACTTGAATTCAGACTAGCTATATGTTACATTTTCCTGTTGCATTAAGATTCACTATGATAGACTGTATAGAAAACATTCCCAATCAGTGACACATGTAACACTGCTGCAGAATGCACTACAGGTGAAGAAGAGCAGAAATGGCGGATAATTGCCGTCCGAAGAGTCCAAAAATTTGCGGATAAAGAGTTCAAATGGCGTGACTACGTACAGTGCAGTTTTCTCTCCTTGTTGAATGAAGTGAGCCAATTTGTGTTTTTGTTTTCTCCCCGTTTGTCCAGTTTGTGGCTGTGATCTGGTGCACTCAGGTTTCTTTCACCACTCTGGCGAGTACATCTGTACGGAAGACTACCAGCGGCTCTACGGGACCCAGTGTGACAGCTGTGACCAGTACATCACTGGGGAGGTGGTATCTGCACTGGGGAGGACGTACCACCCACAATGCTTCGTCTGCAGCATCTGCAGGTATAGTGGCAACATGCTCCTGTAACGTCTTGCCTCATATTCAAGAACATCCTTTTTTCCTGATCTGGGAATTCATTTAAAGTATGGGAATGCAACACAATTCAAACATAGTGTGGTTGGCATTTGTAGTAATATTAGTATAATTAAAATTCAATATTTCTGAATTTTAACACCATACTTTACAGCTCGTTGTGTTGAGTCCTCTCAGTACTGCTTCATTCGTAACTTGTGATTACAAAAAGTAAAACAATTAATGAGATTTTCACCGAGCGCCACATACTGTGATTTAATGACTTTGCAAGTCTGTTCACAACCTCTTGCACACTGCTGTGTGCAAGAGGTCGGCCCTTTACAATTAAAATGCAGTGATGTATGACAACTGCGGGCCAGTAAAATCCAGTATGTATCACTGCCCAGTGTACACCAAAGCTACTACGCAATCACGACAGTGCTAAGAAACACTGAAGGTGATGTCAATACATCTTGATATAGCTGATTAAAAGTAATAAATCAAAGTTTTTGTCCTCTATAACTCCCAAAATGCTTACTTAACATGACATCATTAAGGTTATTTTCATAGGCTGTGCATAAGAAGTGATCGTTTTCACTGTGACATAACCCATTGGTTTGTGGCGTCAAGTGAGAAATTCTGTCCGTCTCCATCTTGGTTTCTGTCTTGGATGAAGCTCAGTACAAGAAAACTCTGAATAACACATTTACAGGTGAAAACATGTTTTTATTATTAACTTCCATGATTTGGAAACACACTGTGAAAGTTCTAAGATGAAAACACAGACAACTCCAAGACTCAACAACTGCGTGCGAGGAACTTGTCGGTCACAAGGTACCTACGCCCATGTCGTAAGTGAATGAAGGGTGACAGTAAATATGATAATATAAAAGGCTAACTGTCAGTGAAATTAAATGTAGTAATGCATCATTAGGTTTTGGGTTGCTGATATTGACAGTTTTTCTAGTCCCCCCAGTTGTGTGTTTGTGTGTACGTGTTTGTGTCTGCATCCACTCTCCGGGATAAGAACATACTGCACTGAAATGTGAATGAAGCTTATTCATTTTGAAAACGGCTATGTCAGCATATTTCAATAAAATTGTGTCTCTCAAATGAATTTTTGTTCCAAGCATTGGCCGACCTCTCAATCTGATGTGTGCAGAGTGTAGAAATGACATCAGAAGAGCGGACGTGTCACATAATATAAAGCTGGGCCGTATATTATTTCTGACTCCCAGTTTGTGAGACATCAACCAGACTATTTGACTTGTAACTTGATTTTCCTGCAACTAAACAGATATCCAAAAAGGCCCCAATGTCAATGTTAAGTCTTTCTTTTTTTTCTCCAGCTATATATATATATATATATATATATATATATATATATATATATATATATATATATATATATATATATATATATATATATACACACTTTCTCACTGCCAATACAAAGATCAATTGAAAATCTTCAATTACACATGAGACAATACTATGAATTGAATAACGTTTGTACTTCCGATGAACTTTCTGTGTTTGTGAGGCGACTGTAGAACAACAGCGGCTACTTCATAATTTATCAGCCTGTGTGTTGCAGTTTTCTTATTTTCTACCAGAGGAGTTTTGGACATGTCTTGCTGTGATCTGGATGCAGATTTCTATACAATGGCAACCATTGTATTCAGATGGCTGCATTGCAGATGCTCACCTCTGCCCTTACACTCCGCGGCTACGACTGAACCCTCGAGCTTAACGGCATTTACTGTGTGTCTTGATTTATACGTCAATGCCTTCTTGAATTAATATTTCAGTCCAGTCTGCTAAATCAAAAATGAGACATAATGGGGGAAGATTGTTGTGTGGAACTGAGGGAGCCGCTCGACAATCTTTTGGTTCGTTGTTCATGGAAGAAACCTGAAATATACTATAATTGCAAATGTTCTTATATACTGAAGGTCTATTAATTTACTTTACATGTTTCAGTGGGAATGTGAGAAACAATGTAAGTTATGTGGCAGTAAGACGTTCTTACTAATTTTGAATAGCAAAATAAAATCTCCTACTGATGTTGAACTACATAAATGCTCCTCAGTCTGTGTTCAGTGCTATGAAAACCACAGCTGCCATTGCATTTAAATCCATTGTGTTAGGATAAAAATATCAGTTGCATTTGTTAAAATGTTTGCAAACTAAACTGTATCTATCTGCAGGGACAGAAACTGCACCACTAGGGGGTAATAGTTGAAATGTTATTTTGTGCTCTGGGTGAACTGACCAAGTAGAATTTCTGCAACATCATATCTGCATAGCTTTTCTGAAACGTTCTGTGTGTGTGTGTGTTTTCAGGAGTCCGTTCCCAATTGGAGACAGGGTGACCTTCTGTGGGAAGAAGTGTGTGTGTCAGCAGTGTTCACACACTCTGAAAAGCGACAAGCCCGTCAAGGTCCATGGACCAAGCTGTAAGAAACAAACACACACATGCAAAGCACATCGTACTTAAACTGTTTATTTTGAATGTTCAATCCACTGCATTGGGGATAATTCATGACAAGCTATGCAGTTATAGAAAAACAATGCATTAGGTTGTGTTGAAAGCTTTTGTGTGACTAAAGCTACTTGCCAGCAATCAATTCAGTTCAGATTTTGAGTCATGACCAATAAAATATCAATACTTTAAAGGGTAGGAACAAAGTCAAGATCAAGGCAGAGTGAGGCCGTCAAGATCTGAAAGATCCACATCCCCATACAAACACCCACATAGTGTGTGTGCATAAGACTGCACTGATAATTAAATAATTAAAACGTATTGCGGAGGTGAGTTGTATATGTGGGGTCTTGAAATCCAATCACTAGTCTATTTTCTCGGAGGCCGAGGCAAGACTGGGTCAAAATGCGGTTGGTTTCCAAAACGAGGCTAAGACCTTCAAAAAGTCGTCCTGAAACTGGATCGATTTTGAGTTCTACAGCACTGGTTTGTACTGTAGGCAAATGTTTTTCAAAACTATTCAGATATAAAGTTTTCTTTTTCTTTTTTAATGGTTACATAACACCCTGTCCACTGCAGTATTTATCAGACATTACTCAAACAAGAGTTAATAGTGTATTTGTTGGTTAATATTTCAACCTTTTGGTACCTTAACACACATTAAGAGCTATAGTGACTATTTGAACCAGCAGGAAGGTGCATATTGACTGACATTTCACTACAGTGTCCATGTAATGGAAAAGGTATTGAAGGGACACGTCAACCAATGCAACTATGAGAGTTTTTTCGGATAATTGCCAAATGGCAGAGAAGAATAATGAATTCATTGTTTGTGTTAATCTTAGAAAAATATAACATGCGACCAGCATCATCCCTTAAAACCAGTATGACAGAATAAAGCTGCAATTACCTAAACATAATGCACATCTGCTGACCATTTAGATCATTTTATAAAGCCCATCTAACTTATGCATCTAGCATGTAAGACCTGCTTCATCCCCTACAGGTAAAAAATGAAACCTGAAGAGGTCCACTATCCACCCGCTGAATGCTGCAAAACATAGCCACATTCCCGGCAGCTGCACACCCACACACCCACCCACACAGAGGGTGGCCTGCTGCTCCAGGTAGTCTTGCAGCCTGGTTCTCTGGCAAAGACAGTGTGACTTTAACGACAGACAGGAAAGAGGGATGAGGAGGAGAGGGAAAGGAGGAGAGAAGGGATGAGAGGTTGGCAGAGCAGAGTGGAAGGTCAGGACGTCGAAGCTGCTCTTAGCTTCTTTTTTGTGTTCCTTGCTGCATTTCCTGATTCTCCTCTGCGCTCCTCTAGACTGTGCTGGCTGCAGCGAGGAGATCAAACAGGGTCAGTCTCTGCTGGCTCTGGAGAGACAGTGGCACGTCAGTTGCTTTAAATGCAGAACCTGTGGCTGTACGCTCACTGGAGAGTACATCAGCAAGTAGGTGGCCTAATCCCCTGCATGTACAATATCAAATATTTTCTTTTTCATATCTGAAGCTATTCACTGTGAACCGTTGTGCTGTAAGAAAGCTTCTTGGAGCACACTTACTGTGACAAGTCATGGAAAAGTAGGATTTCTTTTTCACCACCACCTGTACATGTCCGGTATTTATTTTGAAGACAATAACCGACAATTATTCCATCCGTCTTTTCATCAACTAGACACAGTTTCACTCGGAAGTCACTATAAAATATCTTTATTTTTGCTCCAGTTCAGTCATGTAGCTGAATCTTGCATCAAAAAGCAATGTGTTACAGGATAAATAATAGTGGAGCAGTTGCACAAAGCCAGCAGGTGAATTCAATGTGAGAACTTTTTTTGTTATACCCTGTCAGGGATGGGATACCTTACTGTGAGAGTGACTACCACACTCAGTTTGGCATCAGGTGTGACAGCTGTAAGAGGTACATCAGCGGCAGAGTACTTGAGGTGAGTGCTCTGTTCCATGTGTGGATATGTGTGTATGCTTAAGACAGATGGGAACAAGAGGGAGAAGATTTTTCGTCTGTATGTGTCTTTGTGAAGGGAAAGTGTGGGTTTGTGTGCCCATATGCCACTATGTGTGTGTGTCCGTCTATAAAAAGCTGCGAAAAACCGCAGCTGTCCCTCTTTAAATGACTGAAGTGTTGACTGATGACGAAGCTGCTTTGCAAAACCAACAAAGCAACACTCTCCCATCTCCTCTACGCCAATTCATTCCTGTTCTTTTCGATTCCTTATCGCGCCTCTCCTCTCTCTTCGTTCCTCGTTCTCAATTCCTTATCACCACTTTGTTCTGGTTTCCTCATTTGTGTCACCCGTTGTCGTCTCTCTCTCTCTGCCTTATTTATTTCCTCTCACTTTTACTTCCCTTTCCTGTTCTTCTCCTCTAGGCTGGAGGGAAGCGATACCACCCCAGCTGTGCCAGGTGCGCTCGCTGTCACATGATGTTCCTGGAAGGAGCAGAAATGTACCTTACAGGTGAAGGAAAGGAGGAGAGGAGGGGAGTGGCTGACACATTGCGCAATATATGTAAAACCAATAAAAAAAAATTTGTTTGTTTTAGGATATAAACAGGTTTCTGCATATATACAGTTTACAGCCATAGAAATTCAATAAGATGAACCCTGAAAGTATCCAGATGGCCTGTGTGTGTATTAAAGAGTAGAGAGCTATAGAATATATGGTCGCCTGATAAGTGACTGCTTTTAACGAAGCACCGTTATATAGCTTATTGATCTCACATATACTTCTCTTTACCACACCACACTCATGGGTAACGACACACACTCTTTTCCCAAGCGGATGTTTTCTTTGTACACAAAGGTTGGAGTCAATTACCACTCAACCTTCGCCTCTGCTGTGTCTATTACTCTGCCCCTGACAGAATTAATCTAAATGAAACCGACTTCACCGGACGTTTAAATTGAATCATCCAGGAACGTCTGTTTTACAAATGGGATAATAGTAATTAAAGTTAATAATCTCATTAACTCATTCATTAAGGTTGACATGAGGAACTGGCAAACCTTCTTGACCATGTGCATGGACGGTGACATAGCATTTATATGCATTTTGCTTAATATCCAACCAAATGTCCTATAAACTAGTCTGATAAGTAGTTTTGCATTAGCAATTAATTTTTTAGAAGAAACTGCATCGTAATGTTGGCCATAATATCTATATGGAGCTACATATCATTTCAAAGTCCAGATGATTAAGTGCTCTGGTCTTTCTCTGAGATTAATCCTAACCATTCTTCAACCACAGTTCACATACAAGCTTATATTGGAGGAAGAAGAAAAAATGTTGTCTGTGAACATTTTGCAGATGAATACAATGTCAACACGTCTGATATATTGAGGAAAAAATGAGCGGCATGTCTTTGAAAACATGATGTTAATGCAAATGAGATGCACAGGAACATACTGTACTGAAGGAGATATGGTTGTGTAAACAGGCCACACTTGAACATTCTAAACTGGAGAATGTGTCCTTAAGATAAGGGTGAAATGGAAGAATAAATGCAAATAGTACAGACACAGATGATTTAGCCCGTGTGTGAGTGAGTTGAATCCAGATTAAATGTAGAGCTACTGTACCGTAACATGGTAGTCGCCAAACAAGTGGACACCTCCTGTTTCCCCTCATTGACATTCTGATGCTCACCTGCTCACAACCAACAGTACAACTAAGAATTTGCATACTGTAACTAAAGTCTGTGTACGTGTGGATTCATCTATTCCTGTAAATATATGCACGCTCCATTTTCCGTGCATCCCTGTGCTTGAAAATTTGTTTGCACAATTTGTGTGTCTGAATATGAGTGTGTATGTGTTTGCTTGTGTGTTGCGCTCCGGAGAGCTGCCCCAAGGTTACATTCACTCCTTTTGATGACTTCAGACATGTGGACGGCTGAGCAATCACCCTCGCGAGACACACTAAATTACAACACACGCACACACAACCCATGCACACACACACACACATTCAATCAATCTCATGATGCATGTCTGGAATAAGAAGTGGTGTGTGTGTGTGTGTGTGTGTGTGTGTGTGTGTGTGTGTGTGTGTGTTGTAGGTAGGGGGTGGAGAACAATGTAATGAAGTGACCATGAATGTTTAATATTGTTTGTTTGTTGTGTAAATGTTTTCTCAGTTGTGTTTTCATTATTCAGCATTTTACAAACATCTGATGATGCGAGTGTGTTATACAACCTCCAAGTCCAAAATATTGGTAACATGTCACACTGTCCCGCTGCAGGTTTAGGACTGCAACTAGAATGCTTTCTCGTCATTGGTCCACTAATTAACTGAAAAATGTGAAAAATGATGATTCAAGCTCATTATCAAGATACCAGAGCACAAACTGATGTTTACTTATTTTCATTCTAAAGAAAATACAAAAGATAAGAAGAGCAAATCAAGGTTACCGAATGTATTTATACTTAAGATGGAATTCAGATGGCTCGTTATTCTCCTGGTTGTTATTAGGTAATTAAGTAGAAATTGAGAAACTTAAGTGCGTGTCAGCACCTTTACCTCTTTTCTTACTCTAAATGAAGTCTAAATAATAAAAAGTAGGGCAACAGACATCAGTAGGTTAAAAGAATGGAAGTAATCATTGTACAGATCTGGCTGCTGATGTTAGTCTGATGTGTATGCTGTTTCTCATGGCAGCATGATTCAGCAGAAAGCAAAACTCCTGAGGCTATTTAAATATCTGCTGCTTTATAGCATTAGAATTTCAAATGACACAAGCATAAATGTCAATATTGCTTCCCTAGATTTCAAAGGGTGCATTCATCCCTTTTGAATATAACATAAGGACAGTTTTGTCCACTGACCTCATTTTGCATAAAGTTAAATAAACAAGAAGGACTCAGGAGATACATTTGAATTATAATTTGGGACAAATTTCAAGCAGCTAATTCTCTCTGAACTGATGTGCAGTGCTGCTGTTTTGGATTAAATTCCCTTTCTCTGCACCGTTTAGATTCTCCTCAGCCAGGAGATAAAGGATCTCAAGTCCAAGGCCATACGTCTGTTCGGCAGCAGAGTTGAGGAGCGTGGGTGGGACGGGGGTGCACTGAATCACCACGCATGGTTCCTGTCTAGAGTATTGATTTTGTGTGTGTGTGTGTGTGTTGTCTCTGTGTATTTGTGCGTGTGTGCGTGCAGGTCAGATTTATGATGTTGATAGTAGTTGTATATTAGATTCATGATCAGCTAACTGAGTCCATTCAGTTCCTGAATTGCCGCAAGGCCTGAGAAAGTGAGTGCATGTGTTTGTGCGCGTGTGTGTGTGTGTTCGTGTGTGTGTGTGTGTGTGTGTGTGTGTGTGTGCGTGCGTGTGTGTTCAAAGGGGATGTATTACTGTCATTATCACGATCAGCTCCACATGAATGATACATACATGTTATCCTTTTAGCTTTGCTCTTGCCTTTTATTAATGTAGCAGGACTATATGGCATTCAGCTTAAAGCACTAAAAAAATTCATTAAAAAAAAAAGTCAAAGCAATGTCTCTTTCAAGAAAGCTTGACCCGGTAATCAAGATAATCCTTCGTCCTCTGTCAAAAGTTTTGGACAACATTACATTTGGACTATTACAGTTATCCTTGAAGCGGCATGAATGTGTGTGCCCAATTGTATTGCAATTCATAATGTTGTTCAATAGTTGTTGAGACAATTCACTCAAAACCATAACATGTATAGGTCAGCGGATTCCCGAGGTTAGTAGGATTTATCATCTGAGGACCATGAATGTCTAAACAGAATGTCATAGCAGTCCATGAAATAGTTGTTGAGATGTTTCTGTCCAGAACAAAATGGTGGACAGTAGCATCACGTAAACCACTCTGCTAAGGATGGCTAAACGATCTCTCTCTCTGTCTGTCTCCTTTTCTCTGTCTCTATCATCCTCTATGTTTAATTGTGTGTGGAGACAAGAAGACGCACATCCTCTGTCCTCAGACCAGACAAACTGCCTCCACAGCCCCACGCACTGCCTTCTGTGTGTTGTTTGATGTTGATGCACTTGAGAGAGGCTGATCTGCTCCTCATAGGATCCCATAAAACTGTATGGCAGCTGCCCACACACACTAAACAAAATACACTGAGCTAAAATGGTCCGTGTTTGTGTGCAGGTTCAGAGGTTTGGCACCCCATGTGTAAAGAAGCAGCTCGGCTGGAGAGAAAACTGAGGGTGAGCAACACTCAAAATACCTACAACTCGTTGCCACTTCTCTCTACTTCTGTTTCTGCCTCTCTTTGTTTCGCTGTGTGTCAGAAATTTCTCATTCTTGGTTTACAAGTCTTTGTAAACAAAGTTCCTTTGCATTATAAGAAACTAACTAAAACCAGGCTCTCTGGATGAATGCAATAGTGTGCTTTAGTCACACATTTTCCATTTACTACATTCAGTCTTACCCTTATCCAATCATCTCCTTCCTTTGCTCTTTACACATAAAGGAGGATATACAAAACTCAAAGCTAAAGTAAGTTATCAGGCTTCAGTTACGTTTATTGGAGCAAGCGACTGGCTCTGTTGGCTGTCTCGACTAAAATGTTTTTTTTCTTTTTGTTTGCTAAGTACAAGTTATATGACAAATAATACTCAATAAATTGCAATTATATATAAAGTCTTACCCAATATTGTTGATAAAAAGCTGCTGTTTCTAATGCCTTGATTCTACTACATGATTCATGGTTGAGTGCTATTTGTGAACTGTTCAAAGAGGCATCACAGACACATTCTAGATAACGAGCATGCTAAATACCTGCACCTGTGGGGGAGTCTGTGAGGTCGCTACACCAATGAGAGCACGAGAGACGCGTTGAAGGAAACCCTGGCCCAGGGGTCGCCTGACACAATCGCAACTTTACTGTATGTGTTCTATTTTCAACACGGACCGACGATTGCGTGAATGAACGCAACACAGTGGTTGATCTAGGTCAGGGAAATAGTATGGACATGACAACAGCATGAGCATGTGTGGCGGCAACAACGTCAACTAGCACTTTGCTCGTGTCACTTCTCACGTCTTTTCTTGATAATAAAGACCTCATCAGGGATTCCTCCCAGTGAAAGATTTTGGAGTGTGACACGCAGTTTGAAAGCCACAAGACTTAAAGACTCCTGATTACATTTGTGTAGTGTGTGTGTGTGTGAGAGAGAGAGAGAGAGTGGAGATATGTGTAATGATCTTGTTGTATATCTTTACAATTGATTTCCATGTTGTTAAACTGGCTGTGTTTGAGGTAACTTTACTTTGACCTCAGGCTTGCTCTGACTCTTACATCTGTCCTACCAGCTGAGACGCACTTCTGAGACGGCGTCCATTTCTCCTCCAGGCTCCTCTCCTCTCCTCGGCTCCCCTCACCGGCTCATCTGTGTAAGTTGCCATGGTTATGCTAACATTGATATGGTGACGCCCTCAGCTGTCATCGCTTTCAATCAAAATATAACCGACAGTGACAGACGCACAAAGAGTCCCTGAAAGCTCTTTCTGTCTTTAATCCATCTATTTCTTGTTGGTTCTCCTATTGCACCCTATTAATACAGGGGTGTCTGCTGCACCTTCAATCCTTCATAATTTTTTATTCATTTTAAGCTGTTTTTAATTTTTAATTGTCATTAAACATGGCGTCAGGTATTTTGATGTAACCTACTCACCCTTCAGTCAGTTTGTGTGTATCCGTATGTAAGTCGACCAACAGTCTGTTTATGTTTATCATCACACCTCTCTGTATTTTCTGTAATTTTGCTACCTGCCTGTTCGTCTTTTTGGATGCGCGCAATTTATTTTTATACAGTTATATATTTGAGACTCTGTTTCCATTTCCTCTCTCTCTCTCTCTCTCTCTCTCTCTCTCTCTCTCTCTCTCTCTCTCTGTGTCTCTCGCTCTCTCTTCCAGTCTAAAGCAGAAGTTGTGGACTATAAGCAGCTTGCAGCTCTACCCAGGGTCAAAGCCGTATATGACATCCAGAGGCCGGACATCATCCCTTATCAGGCCGACCATGCACACACACACCTCTCAGATGACACTCTGGAGCGATACAGCTGCGGACAGGTACACACACACACCCACACACACACACATACACACACACACACACACACACACACACACACACACACACACACACACACACACTCAATCATGAAAAGTCACAGTGGGCTAGTCTGAGTAAACATTTTTCTGACAAAAAGTCAGATGGCAATTGATCAATAATTGTTGTCATAGTTTTAAGAAATGTATGTTTTTTTCTCATCCAGTCATTGGTCTCCATATCGCCATACTCTTATGTAAGTACTCCATCCAACAATTGTATTTCCAGAGGTAGTAGTAGCTCCTGTACTCGGAAACAACACAATTGGAGATTTGGAAAAATTAATGCATATTTACAAACGATAAAGACGGTAAAGTTGATTGTGATGGATCAACTATCTTCAGCAGGAATCGGTACCAATGGGCCAAACATGAGCCATTTTAAAGACAGTTCTTAACCACAGTGTTTCAGCACTATCTAATGAGAGCGATCAGTCACAGCCACCAACTGCTATCTTGTTTTTGTTGGGAATTGAAGTGTTTTACACATTTCTGTTATGCGATATAAAGTCTTAAAGTGCTTGTAGATATTTTGTCTTTTGGACAGAGCGAGGCTCGCTGTTTCTGTGTGTTTGCAGTCCTTATGCTCAGCTTAGCTAACTCCTTTGCTGGATATATATGAAGACACATTCTCTCAGATTCTAAGATGGCCTCTCTTGCTGTCTTTCTCGCTATATATCCAGGATCTCTTGGATGGTTTGGAGGTGAGAACGAGGCGTTCCTCCAGTTCTGCTTTCTCTGATTCCCCTGCACACAGTCGCCACGGAGGATCCCCACTGCATTATTATCTCCCCGGTAATGTGCCCACCCAAGCAGAGAGACACATACCACACACACATCACATGCACACAGAGAGTACGAGGTCCCTAACTGGCAATGCCGACTAGCTCTTTGAGTGGGTGCAACAGGGTGTCGTGTCCCATTCCAGCAGCACACGCTCACATACATGTGATTCTCCAGGTTGTCTGTCTTTCTGTTTGTTTGTCTGTCTGTGGGGGCGTGGGCCATTTGCTCATGCTTTGGTTTCCCTCACTGTGATTGGCTGCTCTGGCTGTAGGCAGTGAGAGTGGCAGGAGTTCACCCTATTACAGTCAGCCTGAGCCCAGGTGTACCACACCCACCACCACCACCTTCCAAGCCCCCAAGCATTTCCATGTACCAGGTAGGCTTTCATCCGTATCGCTGACCCCTGACCTGTTTGCTAACCTGAAATGACCCACATCAGATTGTAACCGACCCACCCTCCAGATATTTACTGAGCCCAGACCCAGTTATTACTAACCCACGTCCTGATCCCAGATCAACACCAGCTACTTTCCTAACAGACATACAACCTCATTCCCGCTGAGCCTTTAACTTGACCATGGTAATATAGGACATTTTTATCAGCATTAATATAAATGCTGAGTTTAGTTGTTGACAAAAAAAGTTATCACAAAATGATTTTGATTATCAATTCATTACCATTTTTCAACCAAAACTGCAAAGTATTTGTTGCTTGCATCTGCTTGCGTAGGTTATGAATAAACGAAGAGAGAAAAATACAAATTTGGGGTTGTGGGAAATTGTGGATGGGTTTTTTCCCTTTTTGCTTTATATTTTATAGTGATTCGTCAATATTTGCTATATTTATGATTTGATTTTCGATGCCTAAGAAATTTCCCACGTCATCTCAGCAAAAGGAAATCATCAATCTGTAGAAATCGCAGCAGTGATCCTTATTGTTCTCCTCCGGGGAATCGGTCTGATGTATCTTAGTAATCTAGGTCTTGTATCAGCGCTTCAATGTAGCTAACAAATGCCAGTTTATTTTATTTAAACACTTCATCAACCCTCCAATTTATCAAGTTAAGGCTCCCCCCCTCCCTGAATGTTGTAGTCTTTCCTCCCTTCACTTTGAAAGGCATTTACTTTTCACTGCAAGCTGTGCATTTGGTCTCCCTCCATCATATCCTCCTGGTGCCTTCAGTCTATTTCTCACTGCATGTTCCTTCTCTCCGTTTTTTTCAAGGCTGTTATTCCTCGCCAGCCCCTGCGACATCACTCTCTTCATGCTTTTCAACACGAAGCAAAATGTATTTGGTAGATGCTTTTATACAAAGTGCCTCACAGCATCACGAGTGCTTACAAATTTAGCATGGATAGCCCGTTGGGAGTTGGGCCTCTAACTTTGGCAGATTTAATGGCACACTGTGCAGGACTTGGAAAGATCGTTTAATGTTTTTTTGGGGTTTTTTTTTGTTGTCGTAGTTGTTTAATTGCAGCTCCAACTCTTTTTTAATTTACTGTAATGTGTTGTTGTATTGCTTTTCCAGCACTTAGCTGAGTGATTATACAGAATATTCCACCAGACCAGAGCTACAAGGTACCACATGCTCCTGTCATTCCTAAGTTTCTCCCTCTTCTCCCCTTTATATTTTCCTCTGCCTCTCCATTCAGCCCTCTATCCACCCTTCAACTGCTCTCCTCCCTCTTCTTTATTCCTGTGCCATCTGCTGCTCTTTCCAGTAATAAGCCTGTGAATCTGTATTAATCAGCCTGGATGCACGGCACTGTCGCCGCCGTAGCAGTTTATCACCCATGCTGTCAGCTTTACGGTTAAGGGGACTGTGAATGTACCCAACTAATTTGGAGGAACGGGTTTAGTAAGGAAATCCACATTCCTCTATTTACACTCTTCCCTTTGCTTTCCAACCTCATCCTCTTGTTACTTTTGTTCTCAGCTTCTGAGGAAAACAATATCTACAGGAAACCCCCCATCTATAAAAGAAAAGGTCAGTTGATTCCTCACAATGTTGTGCTTTTTATAGCTTTTATTATGGTATTTACCTGTTAGTCAGATGTTTGTCAAAGACTTCTCTGTATGAAACATGCTTCTGTTCTTAAAGAATCTGTCAAAGATAACATCTAACAACAAATGTCCTTTCACAAGGTCCAGCTTCTTAAATGTGAGGATTTGCTGCTTTACACAATTAAATATTAAATATATTTGGATTTTATGCTGGTGTTTAAATATACCGAGGTTGTATATAAAAGCTAATTAGTCAGCATTTATTGAAGGAAGGAGGGCACCTAGCTGTAAGCTCGAAACAGCTCGAAACAGCCTTTTTCACAGCTTGGATTATGTTACATTCCAGCTGTGTTAAAGTTACGATTATTGCCATGTAAGTAAGCATTAAACTGGTAATTTGATGCTCAGTGGATTTGTGAGAGACCTTGTTATATTTTTATGGTGAATACATAATGAAATTGCACGTGGAAACACATCAAAACATCATCCAAACTGTGTAGTAAAGTATCAACTAAGTCACTTAAACAGAAATCCAAATTTCGAGCTGAGTTGTAGCCACATTAGAGGTGAGATTACATATTCAATTGATGATTCAAAAGGGGAAATTAAATGTAAAGAAGCAACGCCAAACACTGAGTGTGTAGGTGATCCATCAGTGCTCAGATGGCAGGTCCAAAAGACATACAGTTCCTCGGAAACACCTCTAGATGATTTACGCTGCGCTCCAAAGTGCTGACAAACCTCTCTCCTCAGTCTGAGCAGGCAATCTGTGATCTGGGCTCTGTGGATGAATTTGAATTTACACCACGAATCATTTATAGAGCAGCTTTCATATTAAGGCAAAGTTCCATAATCGTGTATTTATGCTGTATATTTAGTACCATAATGTATGTCATAGTCAAAACTCGCTGCAGCTCAAAAACAAACTTTTTCTAGCTACTGGAGGAGGTGTTGGGTTACATTACCAGAAGCAGCACCTGAGAAAGATGGCGAGAGTTTGTGAAAAGCGGCGCACTAATGATTACAGATTAATGTTTTTCTTTTGGTTCCTTTTAAGGCTTCTGTCATATCTGTTTTAGATGTAAACATATGGACATGATTGGGGTGGAGACTTGTATACATGACAACTGATCCCAAAACTTTGATGAATGCATCATATAATTTTTTTTTTAATTACCTCATAAAAGAACAAATAGGGGACAGATTGCTTCGTTGTTTTTTTGTGTCCATTGGAAATTTGAACTGTTCAAAGACTAAAAGTCATATTCATGCCTCCACAGCATCAATCGAAATGTGACCTTTGTTATATGTCACCCACTTTCTCTTTGCACTGTCTAACAAAAGCCACAAAACCCCATCAACAATTTTCTCATAGATATTGCGTCCTTTCATCCTCACAAGGAAATCAACACTCTCGACAACTTTGCTTGCTTACTGGAAGTTGTGCATCATATCGCATCTTCACTGACCTCCTTTTCGTTCTCTGTTCCCTTGCTTTTGATGCCTTCTCCTCCTTCATTCCTCCCCCCTGCTGAGCCCTTCCCTCTCTGTGAGTAACTGAGCTACTTTGTCCGTCTTGCTTTTCCCGCGTGCTCACGCAAAGAGACTCAAGAACCCCAGTGAATCATTTTTTAGACCAACAAACAAACAAGCAAACAAACAAACAAACCAACCAATCACATTTTGTGGATGCAAAACATGTTTTAGCATTCTTGCCCCGTGGTTGACTCTTCTCTTCTCAGCGCTGTCTTTTTATTTTAAAAATATGAATCAGACTCAAAATGCTTGTGGTAAAAAAGGGTTTGTGATCGCAAATTGTGTTGAGGAATTCTGTGATTCATCCATCTCTCTTTCTCTTATCGTCTCTCCCTCAGACATGTCTGCCTCGCCAACAGCCAATAAGAGTAAGACCAATGAGAACCTCCTCCATTCCAGTGGCCTTTCCACCTCCAACTGTAACAGCATTTATCACCCAGACTCCAACTATTACCCATACACTGGCTCTCCAAAAGGTACTGCTCCCTCTCACACACTTTGGCATAAACACAAGCTGTATTTACACATCCCCCCTCCATTTCCCTCTAGTCTCCAGGGTGAGGAGGTTTTCGTCCGGAGGAGAGGAGGATGGATGGAATCACAACATAAACAAGGTAAGAAAGAAAGACAAGCTCCTGCTTCTCACTTTTCATATTTTAAGTGTGTTTGTTAATATTTAATGAGCAAGTTATTAAATACTTCTTTCCGACCTCACCGGCTGGACATAATACAGAAAGATGCTCATCTCTCCTTTTATCGTTTCATATTATTCCTCCTATCTGTCAAAACAAAAGCTATCACTTTTCCTTGTCTTATTCTGCTTTGTTCTACCTCTATCTAACGACCTGTACATTCATCCTACTCAACTAACTCATATTGCTCCACCTATCCTTCCATTTCCTGTCCTGATCCCTTTATTTAACCCATCATTCTATTCCTCCCTCCCTCCCCACAGGGAATTGGCAGGATGATCCTGAAGGAGGAGATGAAAGCGCGGTCAGCTTGTCACGACAATGACCAGTGGGGGAGCAGACGCAGTTCCCGCTGCAGCAGCAGGGAGGCGCTGAACAATCTGGGATACGGCTCCCTGAATGGCTGTAAGTCTGCGGTTGTGAGGGTTGGATTTTGTAGATTTACTTCATTGACTTCATCGAGCATCCTTTGCATCACTGTGCGTGACAGTTTCTTGCTCATTTGCTCATTAGCACTAAATGCCAATTAGACTACAACTGAGGCAGATTATTTTTGGAGGTATTTATTCATGAGCTTAAGTACTTCCAAAGTTGAACATTTATCTATTGATGGCAATAAATGAAAAGTAAAGGGATCACTAAAGTTATTGCAAATCATTGCAAATTCCAGAGCTATCGAAACCTTATGGAGGAGCTACAGGAAAAGTCAGGTGAACACCAAATGTCAGCCGGCTTTGTCCTCTGGGAATCATGAATGCCTTTACAACATCCATGTGAGAAGAAAAAACAGATAAAAGTGGTGGGCTGTCTGATGGACATTTCCATCCATAAAGTAATGCTGCTAGCATGGCTCAAAACTCATCTCATCAATGATGGTGGGCTCGGCTATGAAAAGTGGTTGTTGTTGTTAGCATCTTGTATCCATAATCTGTATGTACTGACTTAGTCCTGTAAGATCACATTAGGGTCGAGACTGTGGTTTAGGTTCAGGGCTGGAATTAGTTTGCGTAATGATGATTATTTGGCTGCTGTGGTGAAGATTCAAGGTAAATAAATGAATATAGTCACCTTAGCAGGAGGATGAATGTGTGTCTTCTTGTGATGCTGAGCAAGCTGGGGGGGTGTTCTACTTTTGTAATAACTCTCCCATTGATCCCATTTCTCATTGCATTCAGCACGAGAGATCGAGACAAAGATGGAGAGACTGAGGGAAAGAAAGAGTGTTTAGGTGGAGGTCAAATGGGAATAAAAGAGAGGGTGTTATAACTGGAGAGCCTGAGAGAGAGTGAATGAGATAGAGAGTGAATTAAATTCAAAAGAGTGAGGAAGTGAGGAGCTAAAGCAATTTGGAGCTGTTCAGAGAAGATGTATGACATGAAGCCAAGGGGTGAATCAGGGTCAGAGCGGTGGAGAGAGGGAAATTAGCTATGTGCATAGGGAGGTCAGACAGAGAGAGGTGTTGTCGATAATGTGGGTGTTCATTGCTGCATAACCATTGACGGTTTCTATAGGCCGCTGTTATTGTACTGATTAAAATACTGAGACGTTTGTGCTCATCTATTCTTCAGAGGAGGCTAATTCCAAAATGGGATGTCCACCGTTAAATAGAAGCCACATGAACTCCTAAATAATTGACCGACTAACGGATTTTGCTTCATTCCATTGATGGAAATGTCAGTCTGACTGAAATGTCTCAACTGTGATGTGCCGTTACATTTTATACATACGCTTGTGTTCCCCAGATAAGGAATCCTACTGACTTTTGTGATCCCCTGACATTTCTTCTAGTGCTAACATCACATTTATATATGTGTTTTGAACTGATGTATCTCAAAACCTATTGGGTGGGTCGCCAGGACTTTTTCTATCACCACCATCACCACATGTAAATGTGTCCTTTGGTTTATGACTAAAAACTTGCTTTTTAAATACCTACACTTTGTTTCAGTGCTAATTAGCAAATGTTAGCATGCTAACACCCTAAACTAGCCAGTGAGCGCGGTAAACGGTATGCCTGCTAAACATTAGCATTTTAGCGAATTAGCCTGTTAAAGTTAGAATTTACTTCAAGCACCACTGTGTCTGCCTTGTTACTTCTGTAATTACGATGGTAAGACAGCTCTTTTCTCCATTTTACGTTTCGTGTTCAAGCACCTGGTTTACATCGTTCAGTGGGTGGATGCCATAAACATATGCATATTTAACATGAACGGGTCGGTGCTGCATGGCTGTGGCCGTGCTGCTTCATATTTTATAAGTTGTGTAGGTCGTGATGGTGATTTGTCTCTATGTCGACGCTGTCCAGGGCATATCTTCACACAGCTGATGTTTAATAGATGTCCCACAACAGCTGGCCTTCTTTATTTCCCCTGCAATGAAAACTAACCCTCTCGTTTCAGTTTACTGTTTGTCCTCATAGTTTCACTATTTGACAGGTTTATGAGCTCCACTTCAACCAGTCTCACCACACTTGTATACATAATCACACAGATGCTAATATGCATGTATCCATGTGCACACACAAACGTGTTGTGTTTCTAAAATACAGTTTGTATAGGATACCTAAACTCCCAGTTACAGTTTGGCACACATCATGTAAACACCTCCACTTCCTTATGATGAACACAGAGATTTGGGCTCAAGACACAAAACTTCAGTGACAAGAGAATTGTATTTCCAAGGCGTATCGTGATGACAATAATTTACTGTCCTGTGTGTTTTCTCTCTCCGCTGCCACTCTGTCCTCAGCTCCAAGGTCCGCCTGCAGTGCAGACAGCGGTGAGTTGTTCATCCGGACCCCATCACAGTCTCTTTTTTTGCTTTTACGTGGATTTTAACACAATAACAACCAAACTTGGCCTCCAAATTTGCTTTTGAACGTCATACAATTGAATTCTTGTGCATGCACACTGTCATATAGGGGCAACACTTTGCCATTTGAATAGAATAACAGATCAATGTGAAATTGTGACAATTTCAATGGCAGCAGAGATTATAGTTGTATATACTATACTATAAATGATCAATGATCAATTGGTGAATGAGATGCTCTAAGCACTCTTTGAGGAATCCATATTACCTAGACACACCCAATGACTAATCTCTGAGACATATTTCTTTGTGGAGAAAGAGAGAGTTGTAGATGAGAAAACCCATTATAGTTCAACATCTCACTCCTGCTGTTCAGGAGCTTTACACATGCCAGCATTCACTGTATCACTGTGTTTCACCCTGGCTCTCTGACATCGCTGTGTAATTTAATTTCCTTCAACAACAGAATGAACAAGAAAGAGAGCGAGAGAGAGAAAGACAAGATTGGCAGAGCATGAAAGCAAAAGAGAGGGAGGGTGGAGAAGAGCAGAGCCAAAGACTGGCAGATAGTGGAGATAAGGTAGTGAAAGTTCAATAGAGGACTGAAGAAAAACTTGAGGGGATCCGTGTGCCTCCGCTGCCCTCTGCTGCTTCAGCTGAAGACGTGCACAACACACATGAGGGCCCAATGGATGCTGGTGGTTACCAATGGTTACAGGAGAGGCGTGGCCATGTTTTAAGGTTTTCCTTTTGCTGTGATGGTAGGGTGTACATATTACAATGTAAAATTATGATGCTAAACAGCAATACACATATGCTTGTGATTGTAAAGGTCCGTGCTGCAGTTCATATTTATATTCATATAATTGTATTTACCCAGAGGATAAAACGGCACATTTAAATGACTGAAATGTCATTTTGTGTGTGATCAGTCACATCAGGAGTCAGGTGGGTGTTTGAGAGGCAGTGGGACCCTTGAGGTTTACGAAACAGTTACCGTACTATTTTTTTCAACTCTTGTACCAAATGGGATAATCCGTTTCCCCAGTGTGACGTTCTCAGAAATTGTTAGACAAAGATGTGAGAAACCCTTTTTTAATCCTTTTAATTCAGCTGTCAGTATGATGAGATTCTGTACTACTATTCATACATGGAGTGTGTTTGTATCATTTTACAATATTCCTGTGTTTGTTTGTGGTTATGTGTTTATTCTTGTTTCTGCAGACTCATATCTTGCCAAATCATCCTCGCTGCCAGGCTACCGCAGGAATGGACTAAACAGGGTAAGCGACCTTGCTCACTCATTGTGTGTCTTTGTCTGTGCGTGTGATAGTATGACAGTTATGGCCACTCACTAAATTGTAAGCTGTAGCAAAGTCCTTTATGAGACAGTAACCAAAAACTTGATATTGTTATTATGCTATTCCTCAGTGTGATAAATTATTTGATGGAAAACCCCACGGATGGGGCTTTTTCTGCAATATTTTATGATTTATCTCTACTATTTCCTCCATATCAATGGTGAAATGCATTTTCTCACTCCATGTTTGCGAAACTGTTCTTGTTTCCTGGCAGCCTGGGAGCGCTAGTGCCGATTATTACCAGTACGACAGCAGTAATGCAGTTAACTGGCAGATCAGAGGTAAGCCTATTGTATAGATCAAATCTGCTTATTTTGTCGATATTTACCTCTCCTCCTCATGCATGTTGTTTTACGTGCATATCATGGAAAGAGGTGGAAATTAATGCAACAGTTAACATGAATGATAACAGATTTCCTCTTCTGCTTTTTTTCAGAATACAAGGTAAGACCAAGCAGAATGTTACTGAGTGAAAGGTCTGGATCAATAAGTAATAGATAAGGATGATGTTTTGTATGTTCAAAGTTTATATTGAATTCATCTCACTCAGTAGCACCAACTTGACTTGAGGGAAGGTTTGTGAAGTTGACAACCTCAAATATTGAAAAGTATTTACAGTGCTTTGAAAACTAGAAAGTTTCAGTGGAAACTAGGGAGAAATAATGGTTGGACTTACTCATATTTGACATTCTTCTTCCTTGTCCTCCAATAATAATCACATCAAAGAGTAGAGATTAGAAAGTGATTCATAGGAATAAAGGATTTATGTTGCACTCCTTAACATTTTTTTCATTAAATTCTGCAACTATTTGTCAATGAAGAGTGACGGGGTTGTCAGGAATTATCAAGCAACTGAATAAGAGTTCAACTTTCTTTCTTAAACAACGAGAAAACAGATTCAAACATTCAAAGAGAGAGACTTTTAATTTAGTCAAACATATGTTGATGCATTTCTTGTCATTTGTGTGGAAAGAGTTGAATCCACTTTCTTTTTGAAATCCTATCAACCTCTGAAAACATAAACAAAGCAATTGTCTGCCGATCCAACTAACATTGGTGGAAGTCAGCGTTCACCCTGGACAGGTAGCCAGTTTATTGCAGGGCTCCGAAGCAGATTCCATTCACGCTCACACGGACAATTTTAGAGTCTCCAATTAACAAAAACCTAAACTGCAAGACAGTGGGAGGAAGCCAGAAAACCTGGAGGGAACCCACGCTACCACGGGATCGTGAATCGTTCGGGCCCTTCTTGCTGTGAAGTGCCATTGTGAGCCACTGCGTCCCTGTGCAGCCCGATTTTCGAAATTTCTTTTAGCACAAAAACAGATTTATCTTAATCTCATCCTCAGTAAAATCCTTATATCTGCATAAATAATAAAACTAAACAGAGAGGCTCAAAACATTTTTCTAATTCATTTTAGCATCCATCGTTGTTGTTAGTGCGGCTGTTGGCCAGTAGAGAGTGACAAAGATAAATACAAAATCAGTCTTCTGGGAGTATCTTGATAGCAGAATGGTTACTGTGCAAGGCCAAATACGCCACAAAAAGTTTACGAGTTTTTTTTAATGGTGCATTTGATTGATGTTGTAAAAAAACCCACTGAGAATTACATCATTGGTGAAAGTTCTTTGACAGAGCATCTGAATGCAGTTAGACTTACAGTTTATGTGTAGTTTGTGTGCCTTTTAGTACAATTTTTCTGTGTGTGTGTCTTAGATCTACCCATATGAAGCCCTTATAGTGTCAGTCAGAGGGCAGCAGCGTCTACCGAGTGATGTGGATCGAGCCAGACTGGAGGTGAACTCTTTTACAAAATCTATTTCAATAACCGACCGACCTTACCATCCATCGAGCTATGACAAAAAAATATTTGATACATTTCTGAGACATATAGGGATTGCTTGAAATGTCTCTTGAAGCTATTTGAAGAAAGTGTATACATGCAAACGATTATCATTGACTTTCCCTGTCTAAATTTCTCTCTCTGTCTCCTCTTCCCCCCAGCGTCACCTCTCTCCAGAGGAGTTCCACAGAGTCTTCGGCATGCCCATGTCCGCCTTTGATCATCTTGCTCAGTGGAGGAAGAACGAACTGAAGAAACAGGTCCGACTCTTCTGAGAAAAGGAAGCCACCAGAACCGTGTGCTCTGAAAAAAAAAAGCCACCAGAGAGGCCTGTTGACCCAAAATTGACTTCCACAGGGGAAGAGGAACAGTCTGAAATAAAAGTATCTTCTCCTCTGAGGTGCAGAAGCTGAACTGTTGGGCTTCTGATACCAACTCGCCAACTAAAGAGTGGGAGGAGTCGTTCTGTTTTCGCCCTCTTTCCAGCAGGTGGCAGTTTGTGAAGAGGAGGACCAAGGTGAAAGTCTATGCTGAGAATAGAGAAGAGAATAGGCTGAAGGACCGCCTGACATTGTTTGAGGCAAATAAGATTCTGTTTTATTCACACAGACACTATGATCAATGACTCATAAGTGGACGAGAACAGTGTGAGTCTCACTAACATATAGGGTTAGACAATGTTTTTTATATATAATGTGCAAATAATGAAACCCAAAGGTTTTCTTTTTTGATACTGGCATGTGTTTATTTTGATGTCAGTATTTCTGAAGCCATATAAGTGTTTAGAGTTTTTCTTTATGACATAAGCAGACTGTACAGTTATAGGGTTTATTGTGAATTAACTATGTCATAGAAATCAGGTAGTAGTATACAAGTTAAAAATGGACATCTTTGTTTAGTTTTTTTTTTTTTTTAAATAAAAGGAATGAACGATTTTGTCAATTAATAGTTGCAGCTGTACAGGAGTAATATCCAGAACCTCCGAATACACAGAACAAAAAATGCTCAAGTATAAGAAGGAAAGGAAGAAATGATGAAAAGAAGGATTGAACACCAAGTGACAACGGAAGGATTGTGTGGGGAGATAAACAAAGAAAGATGCAAAAAAATGAAAGAATGATAAACAGAGTTTAATAAAGAGGTAATGGGTGTCAAGAAAGTAAAGTGTAAAGAAAGGATTTGGGTAAAAGTGTGTGTATGTGGGTGTGTGTCTGTAGGTCTTCAACTATTCAGTAAAGCACACAAATAAATGTGTTTGATACTAACTTATTTTGTATTTATTTACTTGAGTATAATTTGCAAACCTGTATCTGTAACTACTTCGGAATAAATGATTCAAGCATAAGTATTTTATTAATTATTTCCTCTATTATTTTTTACAACCCCTGAATGTACATAGGGATGGTTTGTTTTCAGGTTTTGGTTTTGGATTTAGGTATCATTTGGTCAGTGGTTTCTTGAAAACAATCCAAGTGTTTTTTTCAAAGAATATATAGGAATGTTTGACTTCATTGGAATTTGATTCTGAGCTGTACTGTAATTTGGTATAGTGTGCAAGAACTCAATGACTATAATTTATGAATTTTCTTACAACTTTCATCTTTACTACTACAGACCAGCAGAGATTAATAGTGTTACATTTTGGGCCTTTGATTCCACTAATCAAAGCACTAATTGGTAAGTCTAATTGTGATAGCTAGTTAACAGTTTAACTTATAGAGGCTCGGGAAGTCCAAATGATTCGCTAACTCACTTGAAAATGGCAAACATTTAAGACGTTGTGTATTTTGTTATTACTTGTACATTGATGTGTCACTTTAAAGAGGCTACTGTTGGGTAGATTAATCTATAAAAGTGCATCTCATAAAAGTCCTGTTTTGTATTCTAACTCGTAATCTAAGTTAAAGTATATTTCTTTCTAAATTCTGATGGACTATAAAACTTATAAATACTCTTGTAAAGCACCTAATTCTACCGCTAGCAGTCATACAATACAAACACTAACAACATATGGGCAACATATTGTGGATTGCATCACCTTAAATGTGAATAATGTTGCTTTAATTTGAGTCTTTTTACAGTTATGTTTTTATAGCGTGTGGTAAACCAATAGACTGTAGTAGACTTTAGTAAACCTACGCAGACTAGCACTAGGACCCAGGGAAGCTTTGGCCGATGACCCAGCGGCTACCGACTCAAACGATCAACTGCAGCGGCCACTCTCTGACTCACTTGGCCGCACGGAGGCTGGTGGAGCTCCGCTGTGGCGAACACGTTTCACGTGGAAACAGCCGTAACTTTTAAATGAAACTACTAAGGGAGTAATACCGGAAATAAGCACACTGAGTTTACAAGTGATATGGACTCCAAACGCCAAAGTGGTGAGTCTCTTTTAATGCTACACGTAATTATTCGCAACAAAGAATCACAATAACTTTGCGAAGAAGCCTCACAGTGAGCTAACTAGCATGTTAAACCATAAATGTACATTGAAGCATACTTAAGGGGAGATAACTTCTTACAACCGCACGACACACTCTTTAAACATTATAAATACACAATAACAAAGAGCCTACACTCCTTGTCACTTAAACTCATCACAAGAACCGCTATCGTGGGCTAAAAGCGTTTGAAAGAAACTGAGTATAACGAGGTTGTATTTTATTTGCGTCCTAATCCCATTAGTCAGTTTATCTGAGCCTCGCGCCCTGCTCCAGTCTGACCGCTGGAGTAACGGACGAGTGACGTCACATCATCCACACGCCGTTTAGTGTGTGTGTGGATGGAGGAGGTGTGTCCTCCTCGCTCAGGTAGTGTGACGCAATCTGATGCCAACGGAGAAGTGCCCCGTTGGAAGCAGCGCTGCTGGAAGTGAAGCTGCAGCAGCTGAATGGCCGCTCTGTGTTTAAAACTCCTGCAGGAAGCTGAATATGTGACACAGGCTAATGAAACCGTGGCCTTGATTTGGAAATCTGGCAAATAAGGCTCACAAGTGACAACAATGACCATTCTGCACACAAGTCAATCAGTAAATGGAAAGCCTCCATCCATGCTTTAACACCCCATCATGTTGCCTACAAGTGATTGACTCATTAGGCCCAATATTTAGGCGAGGAGTGAATTAAAACAAAATTTGAAATGGATCAAGAGATTGATGTCCTATGACACTGTTCAAAGACTCAAATCAGTCTTCATACATTTGAAATTACACCAGTGGGGTCAGCTCATAAACAGCTGTTTAATCGTGACTATCATGTGATGACTGTGGTGATAATAATATGAATTACGCCCCTGTGGGTACAGCATACTCACTATCAATGTTACCTTAGTCACTCTTGACATTTTGACTTACTAGTAAGAGAAACAATAACTAATAACATGAATGCTGGCTGTATTTCATTCCCGTGCCCCAGTAAGTCGTGACAGTAAGCCAGCATGTCCAGTGACCTCCAACACCAGTACCATGAGGTTATCATTAATCAGCCAATGTTACATGTATTGTTCACAGCGGTGGTTTTCCTCCAAACACAAGCTTTGTGGCCACTTTGAGCAGCGGCGCATTCAAGAAGAAAAATACTCTCGCTGTGGAAACAACAGACACGATTGATGATGGCGTTCTGAGCTAATATTGAAACTTCTGCAACAAACGGAAGAAGTTAATGTTGTAAAATGTCTTTCGACGATGCAGCATTAGCAATATGGGAGTAACACTCTGTTTAATGAGTGACAAGCCTTAACCTCGATCATGGTTCCTTTTACATTTCCTTTTCCCTCTTCCTTCTCACCCAGTGATCCTCCACTAACGCCTCTCTTTCCACTTGTTTTCGTTTTAATTTGGTCTGAGCTCCACTGCACATATAATCTACGTGCGTGTGTGTGTGTGTGTGTTTGTGTGTGTATTTTCATCTAACTCTTGTCCAGAAAGCAAATCAAAGCCTTTTTCACAAATGTTGAACTATTTATTTCAACTCTTTAGCTGGGTGGGGTTCTTTCAGTGGTTTTGATTCATGCGGCGCCATCACATGACATTAAACATTTCATTCCAATATCAAAAACAACGTGTTGATTAGTGAACTCTAGAGGTGCTGGTATAAACAGATATTGTTGCCTTTTGGACAGAGCCAGATTAGCGGTTTCCAGTCTTTATGCTAAACTAAGCTAACCATCCTCTGGGTGCCAGTTTCATATGTACATTAGAGACATTAGAGTGGTATTTATTTACTCATCTAACTCTCTGCAAGAAGGCCTTTTTTCATAATGTCTTACTTTTCTTTCAGTTCGGGGAATGGGGATTATGTTTTACACTAGCATGCATTAAAACCTTCTTTGTTGGGCTGATGAGCCAAGCCCTGTTGCTTTCCTATCGTCACTGTTTGGATTGCTCCTAACCTGGTGAAACCATAGCACAACAGTCTGGGTTTTGAATTAGCCTCACGCTGTGCCACAGTGTCTGCGCCAGTGTCATGCTTCTCTGTTTCCCATGCGTCCTCACCATTTACTATCTGAAGAAAGTGATAAGATACTGAGGAATGTGAACAAGAGAGAAACCCACGACTATTTCCCCCAGCTGTTTCTTTTTAAAGATCTAGTTTGGTTTCTGTGGGGGGATTTTGAGTGTGTCAGACTGAATGCTAACCACTGCAGTGACACCATCTACAGTTGTCACGAAAAATATGAATTACAGGACGCTGAATCTCTGAAGTAGACTTTTGTCTGCGAGGGAGCCGACTGGGGACGCCAAGCATCGAACTCTGACCTCTGTATGAAGAAGATGGGTGTCTGGAGAAGGGATGGATGAAGGCAAACGAGGGAAAAGAGTTAAAAAAAGAAAGGATCAGAGAGGGAGGGAGAGAAATAAAGGAGTGGAAGGGAGAATGTGGGATCTGGAGGGGACGGCACGGGGGAGGCAGGAACAGCAGCTTCCCACGTTGGATGCATTAAAACGTATGTCCGTGTCATATAAGTACTATTTGAATGTTTCTATTCCAGATAAACCTGTGTGTCAGGCAACATGATTATCAAAGAGTTATTAACATTATTTAATGCACTCATCATGTTTTTCCTTGACCTGAAGGGAGGGAAAATAAAAGGAAGGGATTGTTTGGATAGGAGAGGCAAGTCAGGGAGTAGGTGTGATTGTTGGGTTACATTTGGAATGGATGGGAGTAACAGCTTCAGATTGAGAGGAGAAAAGTATCTTTTTTTTCTCTTTCACCCTGCCTTGTAGTTGTTTTTTGTTCTGAGCTGCAACCAAACACACTAAATCATTTCAAATGAGAGTCGCATGGCCTAGGTCTCATGACTGACCTTCCACAGGAGGCCTGTTTGCGGTCGGACACGCAAACATGTGGGTAAAACACACAAACATCATATACAAACGTATCTTTGCTCATTGTAAGACTGTATCTCTGTGTAGAGGGACGAATTAATAGTGCTCCTAGTAAGTTAAGCCAATGTCAATTCAAAGAGGAAATATGTGCCATTTGTGTGTGTGTGTGTGTGTGTGTGTGTGTGTGTGTTTGTGAGTGTGTGTTTGTGTGTGTGTGGAATGGGGGGTTACAAAGATCCCTCTGTGGGTGAGACCAACCACAAGCCTCCAGAGCAGCTGATTCTCAGCCTCTGAACCCTCCGGTCCCCAGAGAGAGAGAGAGAGAGTGAGAGAGATAATTGAATGGTCAGCCTTGACTGTGAAGTCAGACAAGAAACAGAAAATAGACCAAAGGCCCATTCTGAAACTCCATGTGTCTTCTCTTGAGTTTAATGAAATTTAATCTTGTGTTTCTTCAGCTTGTGTTGCAACATTTCCAAAGATAAGTGAAGTATAATAGATCAATAGAGAACATTCTTCAACTGCTTCTTTTATTTATTTATTTATATATATATATATATATATATATATATATATATATATATATATATATATATATATATATATATATATATATATATATATAAGGAGAAGAGGGGGAGACTCGCAGTAGGATGGAGGAGAGAGTCAAGATCAAGAAGGAGTGGAGCAACGCTTGTGTCGACAGCTAAGACAGGAAACCACAGCTGCTGGCTGAGAAATATTACACACACACACACACACACAAAGCTGCCTGAGATATATCCTATAACCCTGAATGCCCATGGATCCAAGTGATGCAGCTGTGTTGCACCACGCCCCTCGTGTGTGTGTGTGTGTGTGTGTGTGTGTGTGTGTGTGTGTGTGTGTGTATTTATTCCTGTTTTGTTTTTTTTGTTGGAGTTTCTGACATTGTATTGTTTCCTCTGGTCTTGCAGAGCATTGTGGTCATCTAATTTTGGCCCTTGTCGAGACAATAGAGTATTGTCAAACTTGGTTAGTGGGGGGAGGAGGAGGTCTGTGCAAGCTTTTTTTTCTCTCTCTCTGTCCTCACTGTGAGAGAAGAGAGGCTGTTTTGATCTTATTTCATCTAAACCCGTCACAACATGTTTTTCACATTCATTTTAACGTCTGTCTAGTTGTCACTGAGGAAGTTTTTCTTGCTACTTTATGGTACATTAGAAAATTATTACTTGGTATAATGCTCTCAGAGGTTATTCAGACTGTTTTATTATTTATTCCTAGAGACGCTTTATGAAGATAGGTAGATTACTCACGTGTCCTTGAACTTCCACTAAACCTTGTTTGTGTTTTGGGTGAAGCAACATTGTTGATTTTACAAATGTATTGCCAAAAATGACAAAGATTTCATCTTTCCCCCAAATATTTGTCAGTAGCTGTTTAATAGTAGGAATAATACTTAATCTTATCAATAGTTGCCAATATTCAGTATTTAATGAAAAGTCAGCCTGGTACTCTACTATAGGACCGCAGCTGTCTGCTGAGGACTACAACTTATGTTCTTCATGTCAAACGTCCGCCTCTCAGACATCTTTTATGAATGAACAATCAACTGAATCAATGGACAGTTGGGTAACCATATCCTAGTCTATCTCAAGTGGAAGTACAGATTTTAAGCTTTACTTTGGCTCCATTTCCTTGAAGGAAGGAAGCTTCCTGCCCCATCGTCCCCAGCTCCTTTGCTCTCCTACTCCCCCACCTCTCCATCCAGGCAGGATGTGTGAGAGTGTGTCAGAGATTTTGAAACAATGTCAAGGTCAACAAAACACACAGGATGTCAGTGTTGAAAATGAAAAGTATTATTTTTCAAAGAAAGTTTGAAATATTCAAACTGCAAGCAAGCAACTTCCTAAGAGACAGAACGACTCTGAGGCGGACAAAATGAGTAAGACAATGTGTTATGATGTGAAATAGCTCCTCCTTGTCAGCTGTTGCAACAGGCGGTAAGACGGGTTCCAAACTGGCTTCATGCCCCTTGTGAACGACCAGTTATGGCCTTGCATGCATGTGTTAAATTTATATTTGATGCACTTGTTGTAATAGCATAAGAATGTTACCCATGTTAAAGGGGACATATCATGCTCATTTTCTTATTTGGGATTTCTACTAGAATATGTTTACATGCATTGATGGGTTTAAAACACATTGTTTTTCTCATATTATCTTGTCTAAATCTGTTTGAAATGCTCTGTTTTAGCGCCTGCCTCTTTAAGCCCTTATTGGTTTGCAAGAAAAACATTGTAAACCTTTTCAAAGTTACTTCTCCACCATTATACTCAGACGGGGGGACAGTATATTCTAATAGGCCTACATGTAACATAAGAAGGGAGCCAAATCTGAATGGCTTGTTGAATCATATCTCGGCAGCCCAAAAGAAACAGTGAGAAACAGTGTGTGGGTTGATACGCACTTCATATACCCAAAGGTATGTACACAAGTACTGAAAAGGCTTTTTAATTATATGTGTGTGATCCTTTTTTACAGCGCCAAAGCATAATTTATTGTCACTGTTCATGATGCAAATGTGTTCTTTTGTGGCTCTCAGTTGTGATGGAGCGGCTTGTGAGCGAGCTCGGCTCTCTGCTGAAGATGCTGGACCACGAGACGGTCAGTCCTGCCACTGCGGACCAGATGGCCTCTATTCGTAACATCCTGGACTCTACGCAGCTGTCAGGTACAGATTTAAGTCTCAGATGGAGGGGGCGATGTGCATAACCTCTGGTTTTGTTGTTATTTCATTGAGACTGAATTGAGTTCAAGGACACACTGTTGTAGTGTTGATTCAGACAATGATAGAGCATTTCTTTCTTCCTCATAATTTTTTAATGGGGCAACTTTTTTATCATGAGCCAGCCATACTGCAACTGAGCAAAACTGCATTAGTACAGTATTTGTATTGCATTTAAAAACATTCACATGGACATTGAATCTCAGTGAAGTCTTGACAGTAAATCCTTGTTTATCAAGGGGATGAACAGAAGCACATCAGAGGAGATAAAAGGATTGTAGTAAGAGGATAATTAAACGTAGAGTTAAATAAGGATAATGAGAGGTCAAAGAAAGGAGAAAAGCAAAACATCCTTATAGTAACTCACTCTTACAATAGTTTGAATGGAGTCTGCCTGCCCGGCCCATACTCACATTATACATTTTCCACTTCAATTCAGCTTTTTACAGCAAAATACTTGAAGGATTTATTTTGTATTTAATTTGTTCCAAAGCGTCTGGGATGTTTGGTAAACGTTTCCACACATTTTATGACTTCAGTTATTTTGTTCTTTTGGTACAAAGATTTAAAAGCTCCAATCTGCACACTCCCTGGTTGTTTAAATTCAGGGTCGCCACACAATTTGTTTAAAATGCAGATGGTTCAGTATTGACACTCATTCACTGAGCTCACTAGTCTCTGTACACTCTGGTAATCCTGACCCCCCCTGACCCGAGCACACACAACAATGCTAACCAAAACTTTCACACCATTTCCAACCCCAAATTGATCTTTTCCACAGTCAATGGATCAGACATCTACATGAACAGCTGTCTCTATGGCAACGGCACCAGTTTTGTTGAGTCGCTGTTTGAGGACTTTGGTGAGTAGACCACACAAACCAGTTCAGTGATATAATGTATTAGGAAGAAACTATCAGAAGTGTATATTTCCAATCATACCGCAACATCTACAAAACGCGTGATATCCCAACATGTATTATATGTTAGCTTTATGATAACATGAATCCTCTGCTGTTCCACCAGACTGTGATTTGCACATGCTCAGTGCATCTCCAGAGGAGCAGAAAGAGCAGAAAGAGGAAGAGGAGACGTCTCACCTTGATAAATCTGTAAGTCGTCACAATACGTAACCGTCAGTCCTTTTAACTTTTGGCCTTGCAACTAAAACTTTGGTTTAACTTTCACCTCAGACACCAAATGACACGCCCCCTCCTCTGCCAACCTCCTCTCTCCCTGATGACTACTATGAAGAGGCTGTTCCTCTCGATCCTGGATCCGCCCCCCAGTACTTCACCACCAACATGACCAGTTCTGTACACAAACTCCAAAACAAAAATTGTGCACTATTTATTTCAACCAACCGAATTATTAGAAGTTCCTCTTTCTCCTCCTGTGCAGCTTCCAGGAACTCAGTGGAGGACGCGTACTATGAAGACGCAGACGATAACTACCCCATCACCAGGATTAATGGGCCGCCCAAAAACTCCTGTGGGTCTACCTGCTTTTGTGCTTACTCATGTTTCAATTCAAATTCACAAATATAAACGGAGGCATGTTATGATCACAAAAAAGTAGAATACATGAATAGAATACATGAATGAACAGAACCAGAATTCATTTTTGTAAATTAATCAGATATGTTATTTTTGTTGCTCAGACAATGACTCTGATGCTCTGAGCAGCTCATACGAGTCTTACGAAGAAGAAGAGGACGATGAAGCCAAAGGACGAGAACAATCTCAGGGATGGACGGCTGAAGAGAGTCCTGATGGACCAGTTAAAGACTGCCACATCTGTGCCTTCCTCCTGCGAAAGAAACGCTTTGGCCAGTGGGCTAAACAGTTAGTCGTTGTCAGAGACAATAAACTGCAGGTAAACGGAGGTGTTTACGTGTGTGTGTGTGTGTTAATGTAAATTTACAAACTCTTTTCAAAGGTTATATTTTAGTCCCAAGTGAAATTGCATCAAATGATAGATCAAAGTATTTTTCTTTTATTATGGTAACCTTCTCTCTCTTTCTCTTCATAGTGTTTTAAGAGCATCAAAGAGAGCACTCCCCACACAGAGCTCCCGCTGAATCTGTGTAACGTCATATATGTCCCAAAGGAAGGCCGGAAAAAGAGACATGAATTGCGCTTCTCATTGCCTGGAGGCGAAGTTCTGGTCCTGGCTGTTCAGAGTAAAGAGCAGGCCCAGCGGTGGCTCAAGGTACCTTTATTCACTACATCAGGGGGCTATGACACAGACAGTCTGGGAGGACCAGGGGGAATACGGCTGTGGGGGAGAACATACAATTTATTTTTCTGAAACTAGGTGGTGCAAGATGTTGGAAGCCAATGTAACAACACAGAAGGATCCACCTCTCCCATTATACAGAGGAAGTTGGAGCTTGATAAGGTGTGTCTTTGTGTCTTTGTGTGTGTTAGCTACAGGTATGTTTTTTTTCCACAAATGTCATACATTTTCTGTCCAAGTGAGGTTGTGAGTGAGGTTCAGTCAAAGAGTTTCCTCTCGTATTTATTTTTTTCACTTTACTGTATTATTATTAATATGTCACTCTGAATCTGTACTCTAGTTTTTACATTTCAATGTCTGTCGCTGACCTCAGCTCTTTCCGCCCACGCATGACACAACTGTTCCTTTGGCTTCTAGTTATAGTGAGTAAGGTGACATTATTGCGGTTGCTGAGCTGGAAAGCCTTCAAAGAGCCTCTTGCCCGCAACAAAGTTCTGGCACAGAGCTGCACAGCCAACCAGCAGAATGCATGGTGACATGGCAGTTACACCCCATGTTGGCAAAATAGTTTTAAAAATACATAAAGACTTTTTTTAAGAAACTTCAGTGTAACTTTTATTGACATATTGGCCAGTCAATGGAAAGATGAACAAATGAGGTATAGAGATGTATAATGTTAATATGGAAAAAAAAGTAATAAAGATTTCCACTTTTTCTTTGCCAGGTGCTGCAGTGTGACCGGCAGGCATCAGATTCAGACAGCGGGCCAACAGCAGAAAACCAGTCCACTGCACTGGGACCAGGACGGGACGTCAGTGACTCCCTGAGTAGGTTTACCTTCATAAGCAAGCAATTATTGATTCAACTGTCAGTTTTTACTCTTTTTTTAAATTGTTTTCATTGAAAGCTGAAGGCTGAGATCATTATTATGATGTGATTGTCTGCGATAGAAACGACTGTACAGGGCTGTTATAATTATAAATTAGACAATAATTACTTTAATTATGCTGAATATTTAAACATGTTTTGTCTCAAATTGTTAAATCAGGAGGAAGGTGAAATTAATAATTTCAACCACATGATTTGTAAATGGAAAGATATTTTTTTCAATTTGAACCCAAACACCTTCCACTATGACATCGCTCTACTAGATTTCCACAAGCAGTAAGTCCAGTAAATAATGGGCGGGGTTAGCTACCCCAAATCATATTTGTTTCGTGAAAAGAGAGCAATAATGAAAGGAAATTAGGGATATTATGTTAAGTGTTTTGTTGAAACCAATTTGAAAAGGTGTTTATTCAACTTAATTGTCTTTAACTGTGAACTTTAACCATAACCTAAAGCCACGTGTCAGTCCTCAAATGGTCCTTATTTAAGTTACAGGGACAATGCACATGATTAGACATTTCCACAAATGTGCCAGTTTAAATTTTTAACTGCAGTCCCTGGGTATGTATAGCAACACACATTTCATATGAACACATGAAACAAAGAACACTTAATGTATATTAAATCAATTACAGCCTGTTGTCACACACTTGATTCAAAACAAGCAAAGTGTGTCACTGTGTCTTATGTTGGCAGACTGTTCCATGTGTGAGCTCTTAATAAAAAAGCTGACGGTCTCCTCATGGGTATTATACATTCCCCTCAAACCACAAATCTAGTGTATCTATCATCAGTTGTTTTCTGATTTATAAAAGCATAAGGGAGGGAGGAGAGAAGCCATGCAGAATCTTATTGCAAAGACTAGTGTCTGTAAATAAGAGGCAGTGAAGACTAAAATGTTCCTGCTTTCTAAAAATGTCCTCACTCTCACGGTGTTGGAGTCAAGTCCCCACGAACACAAAAACATACATATACATCCTTTTTAAGAGTCTGAT
The DNA here is from genome assembly GCF_023055335.1 of Clinocottus analis. NCBI lineage: Eukaryota > Metazoa > Chordata > Actinopteri > Perciformes > Cottidae > Clinocottus > Clinocottus analis. Next base: position 9,585,816 of record NW_027176207.1, on the reverse strand, counting down.
CTAAGGCACATACTCTATTTCTGTTTATCTATCCACAATATCAGGAAGGGTAAACCAGAAGGTCTAAGATGTTGGGTCAAACTGTCATATTGTCTCAGTGTTGTTACAACCTGTTGACTGACCGAGCGACTCTGAACCTAAAGAGACAAGAGAGAGAGGGAGGGAGAGACAGGAAGTGAGGCGCGAACAGATATGACATCCTTCCTGTCCTGTCTTCCTGCGATTGTCTCCCACTGACGTCATAGGAAGTAGGGTGGACAGAGCGCTGCAGCACCTGGTGCATGTAGTATGAGCACACCATCACACTCTCGGCATATATTTAATAAATAAAAGGAGACCAGTGGATACAGTATATTATTGTTGAATTCTGAATGGACAATGAATCCTGACTTCACAAGAATGTTTTTGTTTTATTATAAATTATCAAAGGTATATTGTTTTGCCTCCTCCCCGGGAACAGCGTTGGCCGGAGGTATTATGTTTTTGGGTTCGCTGTCCATCGGTCCGGTCCGTTCCCAAGAAGCAATATCCCAGGAACGCTTTGAGTTCCTGGGATATTGACCACACAGTTGAACTTGGTGGTCAAAGGTCACTGTGACCTCACAAAATAATGTTTTGACCGTAACTCAAGAATTCATATGATAATTAGGACAGTTTCCTCAGAGGTATCTGATGAACTAAAATTATAAAGCGATGGCATTGTGGACAGACATGTATGTAACAGATTCATACAACTGCATGGTGGTACTTGTAGTTTGGATTAGAGTGTCTTATTAACGCTGCAACACAAGCACAGCTAGATAGTACATGATGGATGTACATCATATAAGACTCACCTCCCAAAAGCTGGGCATCAAGTGCTCCTCAACACGATGACCATGGGGCCGGCACAGTCTGACCAGGGTGTGCTTGATTTTAGACCGCGGGAAGCGCGGAGCGTTCTCAGAGCTGACGGGGTCAATGAGCAGAGCAGCTGGGAAGAAGATCAACCGAATCATCACTTTCTCCAAACGGAAACCCCCGTTACCAGGAGAGCCATCCTCATCTTCTGGTCACCATGACAACCCACGTTGTGGTGAGTGCACATTGATCGAGATGACACTTGGTTGGCTGGTTGGTCAGTTTGTGGATCACTTATTTAAGCAACTGATTGATGAATAAAGTATAGGCAGAAGTATTTGACATTAGATTAGTTCAAAACAAGTAATAAGTTCAAAATAACGCACATGTCTGCCGTCGTGTCATCGGCTTCACATTCCTCCTCCCCCTCTTTCCGCAGGCTTTCTCAGTGTGTGTGTGAGCGGCTCGTGGAAGGAGCATTGGTGTGTTGTGCGAGGAGGAAGCTTGTACCTGCAGAAGGACCCCCGGGACCGGCGGCCCGCGGTCATCGTGGTACCGCTCAGAGGGGCAGAGGTGGCGACAGGTGGCCTCGGCCCCAAACATCCCTTCTCCTTCTGCATCCTGCAGGCGGGCAGCGAACTGGCATCTTTAGAGGTACTCTATGGTGGTTGCAAAAGCTTGGTTTTACCCGACAAAGGAGATTTCATTTATCAGATTTGTTTGCTTTTCTTGATAGAAAGGTAACACGTTCACAGGGATGACACTTCATGTTTTCTAGAAATCAAGAAGCTTTGTTTGTGTGTCCATCAGGCCAGCTGCTCAGAGGATCTCGGCCGCTGGCTGGGTGTATTGTTTGCAGAGACCGGCAGCACCACTCTGCCTGAAGAGCTGCACTATGACTACATCGACGTGGATACGCTCACTGACATCCGACACGCTGCGAGACACTCCTTCCTGTGAGTCACTTCATACAGAATATGTTTGCGTGTTTCCACATGTATTTAACTGGAGTTTTCGGTCTCTTACCATTGTTTTTTATCTTGACATACATTTGTCTCTGTTTTTCCTCTCAGGTGGGCCACTACCACTGCTACTTCCTCCAGCAGCACTTCGACAGACTCCAGAACATATGACGAGGTCTATGAAAGTGTCGCGGTGAGGACACATCATGTCAACCAGTGATGAAATATAATGCCATTAAACATTGTGGCGCTGTGAAGCTTTTCAAATATTCATCTACCACTCGGCTCTCACCGCTGATCCTGTCCTCTTCCTATCATGTTCAATTGCAGATTTATCTTAATGACTTAAATTATCATGAGACTTCTGACTTGATTATTCTGCTAAAATACTCTCTAGAAATGTAGATTTTGAAAATGTACTTGTTTTTCCTCCAGGAAGGGGATGTTGAGAGCGTAGCTGGACAGGTGAGACGTCATGCCTCATTCTCCAGCAGGGACTCTGAAAAAACTGAACAGGCAGCTGTCAAGAGACACGCCTCCAGTGAGTCTCCTTTTGTTTTTATATTTCATTGTTGCTTAAAAATGTGGGTGAAATTTGTTCTCTTGATCACAATTGTGGTGAAGATGAAATGTTAGTCAAAGCAGATGGTGAAATGGCTCAGTTGAATGTGTTCTTATCACTAAAGTGCGCCATCATTACTCTGTCTATTTATATTCTGTTAGATGTAAATCAGTATGGACGGTATGGCAAGACACGTGCAGAGGAGGACGCCAGGCGGTACCTGAATCAGAAAGAGGAACTGGAGAAGCAAAAGGAGGAGCTTAAACATGCACTGATATCCCTCCGCAGGGAGAAAAAGGAGGCGAAGGAGGAGATGACGAGTGCCACAGGTCAGAGACAAATCCCACACACAGCACTGTTTAGACTTCAGCTTTGTAGCAGTACTAACTTGTGTGTGTGTGTGTGTGTGTGTGTGTGTGTGTGTGTGTGTGTGTGTGTGTAGGTCATGGTGTGGCACAGCGGTTAGCCAAGCTGGAGACGCTGTGTAAACAGAAAGAGGAGGAGAGGGTGGAACTGGAACTCAGACTGACAGAGGTCAAAGAAAACCTGAAGAAATCATTGGCTCGTGGAGCCCTGGGTCCTCCCACTGACACCAAGATCAGCATCAAGGTAGGCAGCTACCACAAAGACTATCTGTATCTTTCATGATCAGTCATTTATCAAGCTCTGGACACCTAACTTAGACATACAATTACTGTAAATCCTAAATGAGTAAAATCTGACATTTGCATTTTTGTGTTTTTCTCTCTCTGTGTGTGTGTGTCTGTGTGTGTGCAGGCACAGGGCAGTAAGGTGGAGAAGGTTTACAATGAGACTGTGCCCCTCAACTCAACTGAGCTTCATCGTAAACGCTCAGCGGCTCTTTACGCCTCCTCCAAGGGGAACGTCATGCAGAAGGCAAAGGTGTGTGTGTCTGTGCGTGCATGTGTGCTTGCTTGCTTGCGAGATGAGCTAGAAATTTTTCCTCACTTTTTGCCATGTCATGGTTTCCAGGAGTGGGAGTCAAAGAAGGGGACCTAGACTGAACATTAACAGATCTATAGAAAAAAATCCGAGCGGTGATGGGAGGATGTGTTAAAAGAAGAAACGTAACCGGCACTGGGAAGAAGACGAATGGGATGAGGAAGAAGAAGCAGAGGTAAAAGATGAAGACGACAGACTCTGACACTATCTTCCCTCCTCGATCAAGGAATAGAGGAACCAAAGCAAGTAGAGATAGTGCAGTGTTGTCTCAACCACTGTAAATATGACAGACTTCACTGATACCAGTACAGTATTAATGTGGATCACCGTGAACAGTAGAGTGTGCATGTGTGCAGCCCTGTGCACATTTGCACAGGGCTGCAAAACAGGGAAATTTAATTATTTCATAGAAATGCATCACAAAGGGAGAGTGTGGTTCATGAACACTGTGAGTTCAGAGTTTCATGCATGACTTCCATGGATTTTGTTCCTTTTAACAGGTTGTCAAATTAAAAACTAAAGTAAAAGAAATTATTATAGCTATAAATTATCTTTATTAATAAGAGAAGTATTCAACATTTTGTAAGGTGTATTTAAAACTAACGGAAAGCATATTGAGTATGACACTGTTCCTGAAACAAATGAGTAAATGTTTATTACTGCAATGTGAAACAATTGGTTTTTAACCATTATGTGTGTAATTTCTTTGCCTTTTGCACTTTATCTTGTTGTATTTTGTGATTACACAAATGTCTTGGAATTTAGCCTTCGTGCCCCACTTCGAAATTGTGATAAATGCTTTCCCTGATCATCACAGCGACATGAATAAACACACATGTTGGAGTAAATGATTACTTTATCAAGACATGTTGTCGACTGAACTGTTTTTTTGAATTGTGTTTCTTTGTTTTTAGCCTGGCACATCCGGCAGCAGCAGAATCACAACTCTGAACTATAAGCGCCACCTAGTGGTGAAATCAAATGGAAGCACTTGTTTAAAGGGTGTCGAAATAGCATACTTTGGCTGTTTGTAGGCGATTCAACAAATCAACATCATTTATTAGTCTATATTCATTGACTATGATACAATAGAAAGCACGCACAGGTCTAATTTTCTTTTGTGTTTATAGAGCGAGTTCATCATCACCCACAATCCGTGACAGCCGTGTGGTTATTTTTTAGGTATGAGCAGCTCCCTAACTTTCTTTCCTGGCATTGCATTGTGGGAGAAAACACTTCAAACTAAATGTTTTTACAATCAAGTTTGATGTGGTTTTGGAAATAAGTAACATAGTTTTGTGACATGGGAGTGTTCGTTTTGTTCATGCTCGGCTTTAGCCCGCACCTCTAATACCCTACAGAGGTGTGCCACTCCCATTTTGTGCGTTGCATGCGGGACAACCATGAACCGCTGTGTTTGTTTTGAAAGTAAAAACGCAGAAAATTATGGTTCAAAGCAAAAACACTTTATGAGTTTTGGAAGGGCTTTTAATTGTTTTCTTTCCATGAATGTTTTTACTTTTGGACTTTAAAAGGCTCAGAGTCACTAAAATTGTTTGAATCAAGCGAGTCAGAAATAAACCTCAACAGCCATCGCTGTAATTAAACTACTTGCTCAAGCTAAAGGAGTATACTTATGAACATCAATTCCTTCGTTTGGAAGAGATTTAGTTTGACTCTTAAAATACGTTTGGTGGATAGAACAATGCGCTGCTGCAGGAAAATGCATCAACATGAGAATGAACACATTTAGGTTTTGTTTTTTAGTGTAACTTTGAACATTAGTATATTTTTTGGTATATTTTACCAGTTTGAAAACATCCTCAAAGCCTGGTCAGGCCTTCTGAAATATCAAAAGAGAGAACAGTTCTGCTGCATCAGTGTGTTTGAAACACAATCCTACTCGACACAAATAAAGGACTAAAGTAAAACAAGTCTCACTTTTCCAATGTGGTACTTTGTCAAACAGACAGTTTACTGCTTATTTTACATTTATTTAAATATGTCTCCAGAAATTCCATTACAATGGAGGAGATTGGAAACAAATTTATGGTGCAAATGGTTAAATACATAAAAGATATTGAACGAAATCGGTAGAATGATGTTTCCGATGCTCTGATAACCAACTCGTTTTCAAAGCGCCTGTTTCTTCACAACACATCGTAAATCCATTCAACTCCATTGTTGTGAAGTGGTGGCACAAACCTGGCAAATAAAAGCAAAACTATCCGCATATAGTTGATTACATTTCTAATATTGATGAATACACAAAGCATTTCAACATAAATGGGCAAAACAAAATAAGACAACACTATAACCTTTTAGTAAAAAGTGTTTATTTAGTGCATTTCTAGTTTGTCCACAGCAGGAACCAAAGTATCAAGTTAATCTGTGCTCCCATTGGTCCAGGTGTTTCTGGCTCTGGTCCAACACCATTGGTCCATTAAATGTTGTGGTGCAATACTATTGGTCCAGCAGTGTTCCTACAGCCTCCCATTGGCTCACTAGTGTTCTGGTATGACACTGTTGGCTCACTAGTGTTCACTTTAGGTCAGGAACACGTACGACCAGAAAAGAAAACGGACCTTCGGCATGCTGCTACTGAGCAGAGGTCCACAAGCTTCCATGCAACAATAAACAAACAGCAAGGGACAACAACAACAAAACGGAAAGATAAACAACAGCATTGCTTGTAAGAAGTAAGCATGGAAGCATATACAGTAAACCTTATTCTTACCTGCTAAAGCCCTCAGGAGGTTTGTCTGATATACGACAGATCTTAAAAAGGTAAAATCCCCCCCCCCCTCCCTCCAGATACATGCTCGCGCACACACACTAGCTTGCCCACACACACACACACACACACACTCACTAGCTTGCCCACACACAGACTCACTCACTTGCCCACACACACACACACACACACACTCCAACTTCACGCACAGTGTGTACTTGATCATTCACAAACGCAAACACACACACACACACACACACAGGCGCACCTGCATGCAGACAAATAATCTGTCCTCATGAGTATACAAGGAATACGTACGTCATTTTAAAAATATGACTTAACCCCATGAGCTCTGTGTAAACATAGCATATGGTAGAATAGATAAAGACTTCTTTCCTTTGTCACTAACTTTCTTGTCACTTTTCTCTTCACTGCAGTAACTTAGTTAACACTTGGACTCTTTGGTTCTCTGTAACAGTCTGTTTATCCGACTTTGTGACTGACTGACTCTCTCTATCGCTCTAATCTTCCTCCACCTCCCTCCATTGTTCTCTCTGGTTATAATACAGCAGGAAGAGTAGTCAAGGGCAGAGATTCATGAGTCCTGTCCCTCTGCGGTACAGAGCAGCAGAGCCAGACGGATTGATTGTCCTTGATTTATTTACATCACAGTCAGTCACAGTGGGCTCCGTTAAGTGGAAGAACACATTCCTGTCCTCCGTCATTTAGTCCTCGCCTCCTCCTACCCCTCTCCAGCCGGATGTGTGGGCATGTCGGCCTGAGATCTGTGTGTGTGTGTGTGTGTGTGTGTGTGTTATCGTGTATGTATGTCTTCTGCGGGTGTGTGTGAGGGGGTGGGGGGGCTAGGATAAGTCATTGTTGCTGGGCGACTTCCCTCCGCCGTTAAGTAGGGCCGAAGCGCTGCGACTCTTGGTCGGTGTGCCGCTGCCTGACCGTGAGAGTTCTGTCAGGTCGTGGAGGGAGGGCTCCCTGTACATGGCCACTGCACACGGACAGAGGAGACAAGAGGCATTGATTAATGGATGGCTAAGTCGTTGGTCCAACTGAATCCCTCATGTTTGGTATGCACGCCGTGTTCAGGCAGTCAGGTACATTTGGTTCCTCTGCACGACGGGCACGGAGAAAGAATGGAAAGGTTTGCTTTATTCAAAGTCTAATTAACTCTGGTTTTACAAGAAGGTATGACTTCACTGCCAATGTGGAATTGCTGAAATGCTCAGCTGTAATGCAATGATCCATACAGTTATAAGTAATGACAATCTCTCGTCTTAAACAATCATAAACAATGATTCTTTTTATTCTTTTTATCCTAATTGAATTGCAGTATTTTTCTCCTTTTTGCCCATGCAGAGACAATTGAAACACACTGCAATGCATTCAATAAATATTCATTGTCTTTTAGTTGCATGCTAGAAAACAGTCTTTTTACACACCGAGCAGGAACAGAGCAACACGAGCTTCATGTGCAGTCGTGTTTGTGTCTAATATTCTCTTTTAGCTCCGTTTTGCTCTCCACTTATCTCTGAGGCAAACATCTGGCTCGTGAGCTGTTAACAACGGTGCTGCACGGATGAGTTGTAAATAAATCCCGGCAATGAGTTTGCGTCTTCAAGTCAATGTTTTTTTGAGTGGGTTCTTGGTTACGTGCCTGAGATGAGCTCTGTGGTTATCACAAGCTTCAGCAAATTGTATGTTTTGTTCCATGACCAAAACATATTTCAGTAAGTAGCCATCTTGTGATTTTTGAGGCTTTTATGTGTCTTAAAAAAAAGGCTGTTGCCATGAAGCGGCTAAACGAGACAACAAAGCGTCATCACATGGAACACTACTCCGCCTCCAGCTTATATGTAAGGTAGCGTACAGCAATTATTTATTTTATGGAACTTTTTTCCTAAAAACAGCTGCCTTTCTTTTCTCTCTCATTTGTTTTGAAATGTAAATGATAATTCAAAGTGCTTTTATTGCTTTAGCGACGACCCCACCAGCAGTTGGTCACTCGGCTGGAGCCGGGAGACGACCTTGTTTTTTACGTTCTTCACTTAGTCAGGCGCCGTTAACTGTTGGGTGAGGTTTCCGTTTAATCAAAAACTCAGTTCACAGCAAAATGACCCATGACCTCTGCATGTGTTCCACCTGTGCTCCATATAGAGTTCAGCTGCCACACTAATCCACTGCTGGTACTCAGACAAACTACATAATCATCTGATAGAACACCTGCAGAGTCCTTAAATTTCATAAAGAATAATTAAGGGTTGTTTTTTTTCCTGCCAACTATAACACTATTTCTTGCTTATTTTGCTTATGTATTCCCCTTCTGATCTTTTAAAGGGCAGATTTGATTCCTTCCATAAATAACGGCAAATTAATGGAGGAGAAGTTAATCATTTTAGTTCGCCAACTTTAGTTATCCGCCCCACGAAATATTTTGCTGGCTTCATTCTCGCTGTCACAGGACGTCCCGACATCCGGTTGGTCGTCAGGTCGGCCGAATCGTCGCAGACAAATCAAGTGCTAAAGCTGCCGTGAGGGATTTTTTTTACATGTCTCTAATGCTAGAAACCTATTTATCTTTATTTAATTTATTCAGTGAGGCTTCCTGCTAATTTACTGCAACTTCATCATCATTATAGCGCGCAGGTTTTGCACACGTTTTAGATGTGATTGTCCCCTAAGGATGTTGTTCTTCATCTTCATTACTGCTTTTTTTGGCATGAATATGTATTATTATAGAGAAATATTTAGTTCTACATCAACTTTTCACATTATTTAAGGCATATAAAATCACATTTCTTTATATAATAATGTGTCTAATCAATAACACATGATTGGTTTCCACACTGGTTGTGTTGTCGCAGCATCCTTTATGTGTGAGCTGTGGTTTAAGGTGAGTACAGAGTAACTTTCCCTCATCAGCAGATCAATGTGACAACCGCTTTCTGGTGTCAAACGCTCTTCAAAGTTATCGTGACGTTCTATCGAAAACCAAGTTTTCTGCTGCTTTAAAAGTTGTCGAACATAGAAAAATGTGTACCAACGCAGAATAAAAGTCCACTTCAGTTCAACTTCAGTTGCTGCTTGTGAGGCGTTGTGTGGTTGAGCGCAGTCTGCGTCCTTTACCTTTGAGTGGTTTCGGTATGAAATGTGCGGCGGCCTTGTTCTTCTTCACGTGGTTCCCCTTCATCATTCCACCCTCCTTGTTGAGGCCGAGGTACCAGGCCCGACCCGAGGCCTGCTGCCGGTACAGCATGGAGGAGTAGGTGACGTAGTAGTTCTCAAACACCGACTCCTTGAACTTACACTCGGGGGTAAAATGTTCCTGAGGGGGAAAATGGGTCAGATTTTAGAACAAATCACAGAATCACAGAAGAAAGAAGACAAGAAGGTGATGAAGAAGACATGGAGAGGCGAGGACGTTCGAGGTCGTTCCACCGTCACGCCGTCAGTGTATTCATCCAGCAGTCGGTCCGCTGTTGGAGTCATTATCTCGGCCGGGCGATAGTCTCCGAAAACGAACTGCACCAACTTAGGACAGCTGACATTTGCATTTCTTTATTCCTGCATTTCCATAGCAACCGGCTACTCCCTTGAATATCAACCAGCCAGATGAGAGAAGGATGGTACCCAGGTTGCCGGGGGGAACGGGAAGATACAGAAAGAAAGGATGTTCTTTTTCTCCGCCAACCATTAATTATTTTTAATCAAGCTGTGTATGTGTGCGTGTGTGTGTGTGTGTGTGTGTGTGTGTGTGTGTGTGCGTGTGCGTGTGTGTGTGTGAGATAGATTCATTGCAACTTGACGGACACATGTGCTTTGTGTGTCTGCATGCGCACGTAGTTTGTGTCCTTCATATCAGGTGTGAGGAGATGAAGTGATGTGAGTGTTATGACCAACGTAAAGCCTCCAGGAGTGGACATGATGGGCCAGATAATGAGGTGGTATACATGCCTGCACAGGCGTAGCAGCATGGCTGTTACTACTCCGAGGTGTGTGTGTGTGCGTGTGTGTGTGTGCTTTTTTTCATTTTCCACTTTATTAGTTTTCATCTTTTAGGCTCGCAGGCTTGTTTAGATTGCTGAAAGTGCGTGTTGGTGATTCTTTTTTTGTTATTGCATCTCCACCACCCACCATCACCAGTCAAGAGCTTAAAGCGAGGCACTTAGTGCACCAACACCGCCTTCTGACCAGTCTGAGAAAAGATATGCACAGTGGGGATGTTTGTGTAAATCTCACTGGGAAAAGCCTGAAAACAAATCAAGGATCTGTGTGTAAATGGACAAAAAGTAATCTCCCTTTCAAAGAATGGCCACAGGGAGATAAACAAAAGGAGGCTAGAGGATGATCTGAAATCAATCCTGTGAAGCCACAATATCAGTAGACGGATAGAGGAGTTTCACACACTAGATTATAACACCCAGAGGCAACTGACTCACAAGGCAAAACTCTAGTTGAAGCATTGATGTGGTGATGGGATGATGATGAGACTGGCCACACCGAGGGCTGCTGCTTCATTACTCAACCTGACCCAAAGTAGAGATCGCAGTCCCCCACCGCCTGTAATGATGATGATAATGATGGTGGTGTGTGTCTGTGAGTGTGCGGTAAACCTACAGAGGTGTAGAGAAAGCCTTCGTTGTTCATTGCCAGATAGAGTTTGGTCTGGACGCCCTGGATGGCCACCACACGAAGCCCCACTGGGATCAGGTTGAACACAGCTATGAATGCAAACAATAATCCACACACGCACACACACACACACACACACACACACACACACACACACACACACGAAACAAACGAGCAGTCACAGAGTGAACACAGGGGGAAACGGAGAGAAAATTTCTCATCAATAAGGAAGCATCTGGTCTGACGACGCCTCCATTTTGCCACGGAGAAGCTATTTGACAAGGTCAGTGAGGCGCGAAGGCCACGGAATTACACTAACCATTTAGCAGCCGGCGTTGAGACGTGGGAAAGGGTTAGGATCCGAGGAAAGGGCACATAGCCAAGCACTGAGCAGTGCGTGTTAAGTTTGAAGCTGTTTCTACTCTTATAAATTACCGAGTCGTCATTTAGCCAATGATGTATGAGAAGTTAGCGAAATCCATTACCCAAAAGTGACACCTTCAAATGGCTCGTTTTGTTTGAGCAACAGTCAACGTTGTTTTAATTTACAATTATATAAATCATTTCACAGCAAGCAGTGTTTAAAACTCATTTGATCCACCAATGTATGAATCATCTAATCTTCTCGGGACTAATTCATACTTTTGATCATGCAGAGTAAATATCATTTCATGAAATGTGTTTTTGATGCAGATAATATTGCCAAAATATGAGCCCTATTCATTAACACAACCAAAAGGGTTACGCAGTGTGATGCTGATGCTCCTCACCAGTAATGCATGAGGCTGTAAAGCACATGTTGTCTGCCACGTCAAATGAACACATAAAGAATCTACATTGGTATCACAATTATTGTACGTTTAATAATCATATTACAAATTTTGAGTGCATCGAAAGATTACGTCACATCTGATATTGTTTGTTTCGTATTATTTGTGCCTGTTGTTAATGTTTTCTCCATTTGTGTGCAATCAGGCACAAGCAAAGCGTAATTAATGTTTCTCCAGTAAAATCTCTGTAGCAAGGACATAATTATCCGGGAAGTTTGATGAGCCAGGCCCTCGTATAATTACACTCATTTAGCCCACCATGTTCTTCATAATGACTGTGGGTTTATGGAGAACTGGATTACATGGATTACCCATTGAAACCCGGTCACGGGCGGCTGATTTCACATGGGTGGGCGTTCACATGATATACACCTTGTAATAATCCAATTAAAGAACATGCCCCTTTGTCGCCGTGTCGTTCTCTTTCTTGTCCACACAACAGTTGGTGGCCTGGGAAGTAGCCGAGATTAATGCGCGACGCTGGCAACACCGACTCGGTGCGAGGAGGAAAGCGATTTCTGCCTGAACCACAATAGCAGAATTACATTATCTGTATGAATCACACAATGTGTGTCTGTGTGTGAGAGAGAGAGAAAGAGAACGTGTGTTCTCTAGATAACTCAAGTGTGTTTTGCATTGTGCATCCTGTGGACAGTCAATCCATTTCTTTAACCGGTTAACGTTTAACAGATTGATTGCTGGGATACAATCTGACAGTTGGAGGAAAAGCAGCCGCTGGTTTCCCAATTAAATGAATACCTGACATGTTGCTGCGTGACTTCCACAGAATTGAGTTTATCATTAAATTAGATTTAGACAGCAAAGTGTGGATTTGGGAATTGAACTGAAACAGACCTTGCTCGATATGGAACCTTCAATCAATTGCATTTGTCTCTTGTATTTTGAAGTATCATTGAAGATTGAGCTTTAAAGAAAAGCATGGTTTCAGTTTATTCTGTATATTATTATATCATTTGATCTTCCTTTACTTTATAAGTTCAGCAACATGAGGTTTTAAGACTATATTTGTTTCAGCCTTCAGATATTTCTCGACAAAAGCAAAGCAGTTGGCGTGCATTCATGCATTGGAGTACATTTGTCTTTCCACAAAGTCACCGTCTCATTAATCCTCGAGGAAAAGAACGGTTCGTTGCAGCCCAAGTTGATTGTTGAAATGCAAAGCAAACTAAGAATTATTTCATATGTGGACGTCTCTTTTCTGCAAGTCCAAAGTTTGACTTACCGTAAGTGCTGTCTTCATCCTTGGTCCCATCGATGGTGCCGTCAGGCTGCATCTGCAGCTGGAAGCCCTGGCTACTGGAAAGCCTGGTCACAATACCCTTTAACTGGGGCTCTGAGAGGAGCAGAGGAGACAACTGCATTTACTGTCTTTTCGTCAAATATATCCAATCCAGCAATCACAGAGAATCCGGAAGAGTCAGGAGGAGAAGCTGATCATTTTTCCAATAACTGGGCCTTAAGGGCCCGATGACGGTCCCTGACCCCTGTCCAATGTGGCGCACACACTAATCCCCCCCCCCCCCCCTCCCAAAAAAAACTGAACAGATCCAACATGATAACAGTAGTATAGCTCAAGCTCTGAATAAATTGGGACCCATGCTCTGCATGAGCTATCACAGACACACGCTGCTACAACACTTTGCTGCGGGGCAACACAAAGTTGTTCACATGTGATGTGTGACGATTAATTCCTGAACCATTGCAAGCAGATGACTGAGGCGAGAAATGATGAAGTGACGGACCAGCCTCAGTGATGAGAGAAAATGGTGTTTGTTGGTGGTGATGAGGAGGAGGAGGAGGATGAGGACGATGAGGATGATTCTATGATGGTTGAAGTGGTGGTGCAGCTCGTGGATTCCCCACTTTTTTTTTTTTCTCCCCCACTTTCAGACCTGGTGGTCGTTTTCTCTTCCGTTTCTTCCTCGATCCAAACAATTTGACACGCGAGAACACGTTCAGCTTGCTCGGCTTCTCGCTCGTGCCCTTGCTGTTGCTCGGGCTGCTGCTGCCGCGGCAGGCATTCGCCTTCTCCCGCGCCTGTCGCTTCTGGCGGATCAGGGAGCTCGCGATAGCCGCTGCCCGGGACATGTTCCCCCGATGGAGTGAAACAAGGCTGCGCGTCCCGGTTGGGAGGGATGGAGGGGAGGGGGGGGGGGGTTCGCAAATGAGGCGGTGGTGGGGGGGGTGTAGGATGCGGGGAGGTTGTCTCTACACCACCTACGGCTCGGTTCGCATCACGAACCGGCCGCTGCAGTCTCGTGATTTTAAGAAGGGTCCAGAATCCTCCATTGGTGCGTCCGGGCGCTTCATGGTAGTCGTTAAACAATCCCAACGGTGTGCCAGTGAGTGAGCGGTGATGACGCCGCCTCACGTCCCCCAACGGGTCCGAGTGGCAAAGTCTGTCTGATCTCCCCCTCAGGTGATTCTCCTGGCTGTCCCGAGAGAGCGTGGAGGAGTTAAGAGGGGGCCCAGTCCTGGGTCCAAGTGGCGAATCAACAGCTTATAAACAGGTGCGAACAACACAGGGGTTGTTAGTGATGAACACTGCAGCTGCGGCTTCTTCCTCCTCTGCTGCTGCTGCTGCTGCTGCTGCTCTGCACCGCTCCTCTTCGACGCTGTCCGTGACAGAAATGCAGCAACCGGAATGTTTGTCAATGAAACGGCTCCGAGGGAACGGAGATCATGATGCATGCAGCCGTGCCGTTCATAAAACTGCTGCAGCCCTGCCCGCCCCGAGGAAGGAGAACAAGGAGGATGGGTGTGGGGGGGCGGGGGAGGGGGGGTGTATGTGTACGTGTTGTATATGTGTGCGTGCGTGTATGTATGCGTGCGTGCGTGTGTCCGTGTGCGTGGAAGGGGTCGGAGGGGTGTGATGAGGGGCGTTCGGGCAGCTCTTCCTCATAGGGCACCTGTAGCCCTGAGCCCCACGTGGCATGATATTTACATGTCATCCTGCATGTGTGAAAGGAAGGGAGGTGAGAGGGAGTGGAGTGGGGGTTGTAATAAAGGAGGAGGAGTGAGAAAAAAAAGGAGTGAAATGAAAGGGAGAGAGAGCAGACGGCCAGGTGAATAAATGGGAGGAGGACTAATGGCAAACGTGGGAGGGGAGGGGAGGGGGGGGGGGGGGGGCAAGTGAGAAAATATATATTGAGTTTGGTGAGAGAGGGAGAAGCTTGTACACAACCTAAAAATTGATTGGAAACAGATCATGATGAATGAAAGAGAGGAGGAAAAGGGAGACGAGGCAAAGGGGGTGAAAGATGTTGAGTGTGTGAGGCTGGAGGAAGAAGGTGATATGAGATGAGGAGGAAAGACAGAGAAATGCAAGTGAAGGGACAAAAATGGAAGGTTGAGAGAGACCTGGTGAGCGTGTGTGAGAGAGAGAAATTGGGAGAAGGAGGGGCTCTCGTCTTATTTTGGTGCAGAGGTTCACCACTGCTGAAAGGCTGCAGCGTGCAAGAAGGAGGTGAGTAACGAAGACAGCACTTCAGTCCGGATGAGCCGAGTCTTTCTTGAGATGTCTTATTTGCATTTGCGCCAGAGCAGATGCACACACACGTACAGCAGCAAACAGACAATTCATGCATGTCGACCGGCCGCAGGCGAGACGCCACAAGAAAACAGATGCACAGCTGTCAGCGGCAGATGCACTCGCAATGGCGCATGGCAACTGCAACTCCCAGCTGGTCTTGAGGGAGACAAGGTTGCGGACAAAGAGCCGAGCGACTCACAGTGGAGGTCGACCTGCGGCACCTGGCGCCGTGCAGCAGGCAGAGCCAATGCATGCTGTTCACCAGAGGAAAATCGATGGCTGGAAACAGAGGATGTGATGAGCAGTAAAATGCATGACTGGAGTGGACATCTCAGTAGCACTGTGAGATCAGCCCGCGTCTGGAGGAGAAAGTGATGGACTGTGGACAGAAACTTGGGTCAGGACCACAGTCACTGAAGTGGAGCCTCTGTCCTTGACTGAAGGAGTTCAACTTACACCAATTGCCTTCTGGTTAGGTAAGACCATTGTGAATGTATATATATATATATATATATATATATATATATATATATATATATATATATATATATATGTATATATATATATATATATATATATATATATATATATATATATATATATATATATATATAGTTAAGGTGTTAACGTGCAGCTCAACCCACTCCCTGTAGACGGCACTTCAGCCATGAAAGATTTCATAACCAATCTGTGATGTCATCTAAAACATCAAAATATGAAAGCAAACGTGTACAACCACTGTAATGAAGGGACGGAAAGCTAAGCCTTCATCTTTCATTTATGAGCTCCTGGCTTTTAAAACCACACCACGTGTCCCTAAAAGCAAAGGCAGCAAAGACGTAACACAATGTAACGATACAAGCTGCAGGGCAAACAAACCAGAGACCTCTGAAGAACATGATCACCACAGTGTTTCACACTTTAGCCTTAATTACATCAGCACAATAACAAATTGAAATGTTACAAAAGAGTATGTGAAGCAAAAGCAAATTAAGTGAAATTAGAAAGATACATTTGTGCTGATATAATCTTTTCTATGATTTAATTGTGTCAACTTATATAAAGTTTGGTTGGAGCTCTGGACCTGCAGCAGTTAATGTAAAGAGGCTGGAGAAGAGGGAGTTAATCCTGACAGAGAAAACTATACAGCAAATATCCAGAAAGAGCCCTTTACTGTGTGATTCTGTCTAACCATTAATTCCAGTTATGATCAAAAACCCAGCAGCACATTGCAGTATTCATAATAAAGATGAACACATAAACACACCGGTGACAGACAGCAGTGAACAATGATGTCTACATTGGACCCGTTAAAAAGCTGTGAAATTAACATGCTTTCCTTTTACCTGAAACCTTTTTGGGACGTTTGTAAAATCTTTAGTTAAAAAACCGTTTTGCATGATCTTATTTACAGACAATGTAAGAAACTGTCCTGCAGGCTAACATGGATGTTGACAGTAACAGGGTTTTGTACTAAGAGCCGAGACTTTTTATTTAGGGTCGCTTATATATTTAGCACTCCCCAACTGACACTTCTGTCAAGTTTTATGATAATTCTAAAAGTTGGAGTTGTGAAATCCGCCCTGTGAGCTTGGAGGACACCGACAGGGCTACAAGTGCAGGATCCCAAGGCATGAAATGCTTTGATATCGTCCCCAACGGATACGTCAGAATGATACTAAGAGCCTAAATGACAAGGCCATACATTATGAATGGATGGAATTGAGGGCATGTATCTAATCAAACGGTTTTGTCCGGCGTCCAGCGGTCCCTCTGAGCAGAAGGGCGCGTCCGGCGCTGCTTTCAGCACCATGGACAGCGCTTCAAGTTTGAACTGAGTTAACGACACACGTCTTACTTTCGAGCAAAATGATCGACTTATTTCCCACCACCGCCATATTAAACCGAACATGGTGTGTTCTATGAACAAGTGAATGTCGAAAACAATCGGTATAAGTATCATCAACAAAAGCACCGAGGCAGCGTTTTAGAAAAGTCCCGTCAAAGACTTCCGTTGACCTCAACTCAACCAGGTGTTCATCCGTTTCCCCCTGTAATAGTATTATATTCCCACGGCTCCAGCAGCCGAGCTACGCTGGTACTTTTGGATTGCTAGGCCGGCTCCAATCTCGTTATTTCCCATCATCCCCCCCCCCCCCCCCCCCGGTCCTACCTGAGGTCGATCGGCGGAGAGGGAAACTCATGCTGCGCCCGTGGAGCTCCGGAGCCTTGTGCTCATGGCTTCTCGCACTTCCTGTTGTGCGCTGCGTTGCGCTACGAAAAGAGGAGGAACTACCGAAGTTCTAGCCGGTGAAATCTCCACGGGATTGGATCCATTAAGGCCGCGCGCACGGCGTTGACGGGAGATCATTACAGAACATTAGAGGCCATTAAGCCGTTGGAACCGGCCATTAATGATTCATCTAAGGCCCCGCTGATCTGGCACAATAAGAGAGAGAGGCAGCCAAGAGGCCGTTCCCAAATCCAAGAGTCTATCGAGGAAGTGTGTGCGCGTGTGCGTGTGTGTGTGTGTGTGTGTGTGTGTGTGTGTGTGTGTGTGTGTGTGTGTGTGTGTGTGTGTGTGTGTGTGTGTGTGCGCGCGTGAGAGTGCGTACTGTACAAAGAGGTTCTGTACACGTCTCTGTAGCCTCTAACTTTAACCAGGTGGCCTACACTCCCAGAGCCCAATACTATTTCTCCATGAACCTCATCATACCGGCCATGTATGTCTCCTTACTGGATACGTTTTTACCTTTAGTTTTTATCTATGACTGTTACACTGTCAGAGTATACAACTTGGAACATCAGTTTAGCACTGCAACTAAAGATTAGTCTGAGTTGTACTCCATTAAGTGTAAAGATAATATAGCTTTAATGAAGTGCTTGATAAGATGGAAGATCATATACAATGCTTTCATGTTGAAATAAGAGGATTGAACTACCGTAAGGGGGCACAAAGGGGGTTAACTGCGTGTTAAGGCTCTAATCACAAACAAATACAAGTTTAAAGGCAACGATTTTGTAGAGCTTTGTATTTCTCAGTGGGTCTGCGGGCTACACCTCAATCAATGTACACCAACACAGCACATTACTGTATATAGTAACAACACCGCAGTCCAGAATTACACATGGAGTCTACACGGCCACTCATAACTCTACATTATCAGCCCATTACATTGTTGTGCTGTTACAGTGCTTCCTGTGAAGCAGCCTGTTAAAACACAACAGCATCCGCATTACTGAGATGAGAAGTATCACAGAGTGTCTGCTGCTGCATATGCTCCAGGAGGCTATGAAAGCCATTGAAGGCAGCAGGATGTTGATGAGGAATATGCACACTCAGCAACTTGAAATGTCAAACTACTTGAAAAAGAAACATCTAAGGTATAAATCTCAGTTTTTTTTTGTGGGGAGCAATTGTGTTGTGTCTGCCCACATAATTGTATCATTGCTGCCTCTTGTGATGAAATAACTGTTGGATCAAGCAGATGGAGTTGCTGGGTCACTGCATGCCTGTGGTTAGATTTAGTTTCTTGAGTTGTCTCAACTGAACAGAAATACCACTCGAGCTTTGAACAAACACACCACGTCTCCCAAAATAGTTTTGTAGCCTTGGCCTGCAAAACAAAACCACGAAGATGCCAGCAGGAACGTTTAGGCAAAGGTTACGAAGCCAACAGCCCGGGCAGGGAGCCAGTATCCAATCACTGTAGTCTATTCACTAAAACCTCTATGATGTTTCCCTTAAGGTTTTGGCGAGCATCAGCTTTCAGTGATTCACATTATCAGCCACTAGATGACGCCATATGATCAGATAACAGAAAATGGGCGGTTGTAGAATTGGCGATTCTGTATGTGCGCAAAGGAAAACCCCAAAATAATGTGTCTCTTCCTTACTCTCATGTGCACCACAAAGTCCGCAACCCTTGATATCTGAATATATATATATATATATATATATATATATATATTTATATATATATATATATATATATATACTTATTAAAGGGCATGGTGGATGCCACACTATAACTATCTCTTCGTTTAATGATAATAACACGGTTGTTTTACTGCCACATATTTGTGATATTGTAAACAGTCATAGTAATGGCAAGAATTTAAAAAAAAAGGATGGACATATAGAAAATGTTTATCAGACCGACAACTGGCCAACTATAAAGAATACGTTTGGTTGCATACAGAACTCCATCACAGCCCTGTCACATTTATTTATTTTAATCCACACTCTTCAAATTGAAAACCCCAGTTCATGAAAGCCCCTCATCCACCAGCATATGGCAGCACGAAGGGTGGAACCACAACTAGGGACAATACAGATTAAACAATAAATGCTCCACTGTTTTCATGACATCACACATTGTGCTCCCAAATTATAGCACCGTCACCACATAGCGCCATTTGGCTCTCTTCGTGATTAAGAAATCAACTAATGAAAGTACTTTCGAGGTGATGAGGTTAATTGTGTACAGGAGGTGATGTTAATTTGTTGATATTCCAGAAAGTTCTCTCGGTTATAATTATATCATAAAAAAACGTAATCTGTTCAGGATCTAAATAGAATTTAAGTCATGATTGTGAGATGATTAGTCATGAATTAATTCACAACTAATCTAAGATGATACAGCCTCATTGTGTCTCTTTGAGGCTGTGTTTAACTATATGCAGGACAACCTCATAAAACCTCATGAAACCTCATAAAACCTCATGAAACCTCCTGAAACCTGAAACCTCTTGCAACCTCATGAAACCATGAAACGTTAAAAAAAAATAAATCATGAAACCTCATGAAACCTCTTGCTACGCTGGAATGTTTTTCCTATGTTTTGCTGGTAATTGGTCATACACAAAAGTAACCAAAAAAACAAACTGAAAAGTTGACCATATGCTGTCAGGGTATGGCAAAGTTGATACAATACAAGTTTAGTTCTCATTATGTGTTCGTTGTGCATTTTTTTCGAGACAACATGACATCACCACATCACAGTCAGATGGGCCCTAATTGCTGTGCAATGTTGAACTCTGCTGCCATAGTGCTGGGTCACAATCTGGGTTAATTAATATTAGTGTCTCTCTGGGGAATCCTCTCCTGCTGCTTATTTTTGGATTCACACACACACACACACACACACACACACACACACACACACACACACACACACACACACACACACACACACACACAGAGGCACAATGTAGTTTTAATCCATATTTATAAGACTAATCTCTTTAAGAACAAGATGTTAATGAGTTCTTGTTCTTCCCAAACTTAATCCTTAATGCCACTATTATTATATATAGTACAGTACAAGGTGACATATAATGCTTCATGTCAGTCCACCTGAGGTGGAGTGGGTTATTGATGAAGATATTTCAGGGGGAAAGTACATCAGGCGTGATGTATTTCTGTGATTATAAGAGCGGACGTTGCTGCTGTCTTTCGCCTCGGTTCCGTTGTGCTGCTTGAAACTATTCACTGTAACAAATGCGGCCTCAGGAAATTGCTCAGCAACAATTAATACTCAATTTTTCTTCCATTAAATGCGTGTAAGTGCTTTTTTCCCCCCCTGTTGTTGTATACTTTCATTGTTAAAAACCATATTCAAATTCATAATCTTTCCCAGCCCTTTGGGGGTGATGCATAAAATCAGCGAACACTGCTTTAATGAGGAGGTTCGGTTTCATTGAGACTGCTAAGGTGTGTGGTGAAGTTGCACTGGGTAGCTTTATACGGGAAGGTATACTTGGTTCCACAGCGTTTATTGTCACAAAGGCAGCATTTATAACAGGAGCGTTGCATTGGAATCCCTTCCAGGGGTTATTATGGCTCTGGATTTATCATCTTTTAAAGCACCCTTCATACTCATTGGCTTGCTTTTATTGCGTTTGCTTTGTGTCCTTCGAAGATGCTTTATGAGTAAGGGCTGCCATAAATAATGTTTATGACTATTCTGTCAGCAGTCTTTTGTTTCGGTACAACACTTTGTTGCTATAGCAACCCCTAATGGCACAGTTCCATAGCAGCTTCAGTTTAACTGAAATTGTTACATCGTGCTTTTGGTTTGGACCAAGACAATGTTGGTGTTCATTTGTAACTTGTCAGCTTAGTTTTTCCTGGATAAATATGGTGACAAGCTCGCCCCGTTTCACACTGTCTGAGACCTTTTCCTGAACTTAACCAAGTAGCTTTTCTGTGAAGTCAATTTGGAAAGGTGTCCCTCGAGGCTGTTCAGGAAAACGCATCTACTGCAGCTCTATACGCAAGGTCAAGGACCAGTGGGTGTTTTCCTCCTTCCCGGCTCAGTTGAGCTCATGATGGCTTGACATACCATAATACAAGTTTTTCAGACCAAACACAAATGATTTGTGTGAATTATTTATTTTTTTTACTACAAATCTGAACCATCAGTCTCTATATGAAGCTATCTGAATCGGAAAGGTTCCTGTCTCAGTGCAGACTTTACCTTCAGCTGATTGGATTTCTACCAAATTCAGATGCCGATAAAAACAGGCTAACCAATAAAATTATTACCTTTGCTCACGTGATCAATAGATTTTTCTCTGACATTAATGCCCCACTTCTGTTCGTACATCGCACAACGACATGGATGTCGATTGATTGATCAATTTGGTCTCACAAAGTAGTCATTTCATTTTCTGCTGACTTCGAACTTTACGGTCAGTGTGTTTAGCACATTGCACCATGCGCGAGGGAGATATAATGAACAAAACTCCTCCTACCAATCTGGTTTATTGAATAAATTAACCACCACTTGAGAATATTGGAAAGATAGAAAACACGAATAATTGTTTATAGAATAATACATATTATTCTTAATTGATTCGGAATTCGAGGATACATTATGACAAGAATAGCTTCACGCTCTTCCTTTTCTTCTTCTTCTGCTTTCTTGTTTTGTGAATGAGCGGGTCTCGTGCATCAGATTCACGGACAACTCCCTTTTATGTCTCCATGGCAATGAATCGCGCGTGTATTGTATATTGCTGTCCGGAGGGGAGGAGATAAATCTGTGTGCGCGTGCCGCTGAAATGACATCCAAGACGCAGGAACCCTACAGAGGGGAAATAGCCTATCTCAGCGATGTTTTAATGTAAACATGTATGCCGTCTATCGAATATTTCATTGAGCATTTACATATCATGCATGGTGTATTGTCTCCTCCTGTTTTGGACAGCGGCAAGATGCTAGATCTGTACAGAGAAACCATGCTTTAAATCAACATTATGTATGAACACAATTCGATTTTTGTGGAGGTTTTTGTTTAGCCGACGATGTTGGAGTCCATTTGATGTTTTCTGTATTCTGTACTGTGTGGACAATGGGAATAAGTGTAGCCAATTTGCTGATCTCAGCACAGCCAGATACTCCCTCTTTTGTACTCACAATAAAGAAAGAAAAAAACGCCTCGGTCCTCCTCCCTGATCCCGACTTCATGATTTGGGTTCATCACTCACCTTTGGCGGCATTATCCTCTTTGCTTTTCGATTTTCCACTCATGGAGCACTGCCGCTGCTGCTGGTTGTTGAATCAAACTTCAGGTGAGGGATGCAAGGTTGCGGTTTTACTTTTTCATCCTCGTCAGATGTCTTTCCACACACACACAAACACTACACACACATACACTACACACACACACACACACGCCGCTGACAGTCCAGCTCTCACCGCCCCTCTCTGCCTCTCTCTCTCGTAGGCGCGACTCTGCTTGAGGACCCGCTGTGTCTTTATGAGACACCAGCAGGAGCGCTACCAAACGTGCACGCGCAAAAACTACACGCGCACGCGCACATTGAGAGACAAAGGAAGATGTCACACACATGTGCACACTTTGATATCCGCTGGAACTATTTAAACAAGTGTAGGTGCTGGAAGGCTCCCTTTAAGTGTTTTAAGCTTGAACTAATGGCTTTTAATGGTTGTTATTTATTGCGTAATACCACCAGGTTATGGAAACAACTATTAACAGGAATAAATAAAAACAACAATGATTATAATTAACGCATACTATTACATGTACACTATGTAAGTCCCTGTCTGAATACTGAGGAAGAATAAAACAGATTTTCCTGGGGGATGAACCTCTTAAAGAAGGTCACCATATTCACAAGTATATGTCTTCCTACTGATTAATGCAGAGCAACCTGCAAACTCAGCAGTAACAATATGTAAATGAGTCAGTCCATTGATCATTTAATCAATTTGTGTTAGAAAATGTCTTTTTTACTGAGGTTGAAGTGGGATACACTTATACTCGAGAAATGCTGCTTCCCAGTGTGCCGGTGTTTCTTTATCTAGAGTCCCTTTATTGAATAAGAAAGCGTCATGATTATTATTGGAAACTGTGTTGTGTTACGTTAAAATGGCATTCAGCTACATTACAAAATAGTAATTATTTACTCAGTCACATGCTATTCACAAATGAAACACTGACGATGCATGATTGATAATGACAACTTGCACTATCTGCAACGATCACTTCCTGGAACTCTATTTTCTCTCTCCTCTCCTCTTCTGACTCGCATACATTGTCTAGTATGACAAGTGTATACTCTTGCATAACAGGTCTGTTACTTTTTGGGGTCTTTTGTTGACTCCAGCTCCTAAATAAACCATCAGCCCGAAGCACAGCCGGCCCTCTGCAATGCCCCCCCTGGAGGATTACTGTTCTCTGCTGGGACCAGCTGCTCTATTAGAACAAAAAGTGCCACATACGACCTGTTCCCATCAATAGAACCCACTCATGTTAAAATGCTCCTGCAAAAGTAGAATCAATGCAAACAGACTGAGCCCTCGTTGGCAACTTACCTGTAAAGTGAAGATAAATACATTTAGATAGAGTTTGTATATTTTTTCACTGCATTATAGTTGGCAAAAGGGTAACAATCCATGTTTTTTAATCCTCCTCGGTGTGACACCAATTTAGATTATGACAGATGAAGAAGGGTCAAGCCTATCAAAGTGTTTAATTAAACTGCCTCTGAAATATGTTTTGTCTATGATAAAATATCCCGCATTATATTTTCTTATTACTTCTCAACTCAGTGAAAACGGTGTACCTGGAGTTAAGAAAACCAGAGAAATCCTCAGTTACATAAGTCATATAACTGCTCTGTACTGTGAACTGAACCCAGGTCAGCTGTACAATATGACAAGGGAGACATTGACCTCATGGGTCATACAGGCTGTAAAACAGCTGTGTGATCACGCTACACACTTGTGTTGGAAAACTAAATAGATTTCTAGTGTTTTAGAGCCTGTTTTTATTTCATTTGATTTCTTTGTCCCTCACCAGTTTACAGTAAATGAAGACAATCCGATTAGAGTACAATAGAACAATTTGATAAACAGTCACAATACACAGTCTGGATAGGATTCTTCTCACTGGGGACAAGCTTTCCCACCAGCATGCGTTTCCTGGTATTAACCCACTTTGTGTGCCTCTTCAAACGGGTGATGGACCTGTTCATCTTTTCTGCTGTAAATACAAAACATTTTCAAAGGTGATTCATACTTATGCAGTCGCATAAGAAATAAAAAGAGCAGTGCATGCCACCATCCCATTTAAATCCTCTCAGGCCAATAAGTCACCACAAGGCAACTGTTGCCAAGAGGCTGCTGGCTCAAGGCCAGCTGAGCTGGCTGTCAGTCACAGTGATTTGTCTGTAGCCGCGCTCTGTGTAACTCACAGTCTAATCAAACTGCCCTCAATACTCAATACTCAGGATCAAGCTTGAAGTTTGGATGTTTTTTGCTTCACAGCGTAAATTGCAGCAGCAGCTGAGGAGTTAGAATAATAATGTCAGCCAGGTGAACCGGCTACCGTGTGGTTTCAGGACGACCACTGTCCCCATGAGCTACACAAGACCTTTACATGGTGCATAAGTACAAAGTACACAGACATAAAACGTCATTAATAAATACATTGTGAAATACCTGTACTTTCGATCTCCACGAGGTTGGCGTTCCTGCTGTTGTGTCTCTCAAAACAGAATACAGATCAAAGCTCAAGATTGAGCATGAAAGCAGCTCACTGCAGCCGCTAATACTGATACGACATGATGGCTCGCATACCTGCACTCATTTTGTTTTGTTTTGCACGGGTTGCACATTATTGATATTGTCTTAAAAAGATATTCTGTGCAAAACAAGTTGTTGAGCAGTGTTCAACAACATTTAAAATACCCTACAATAAGTGATAATTATGTCACAATGGTAAAGATAAAAGTGAACAGGAGCACAAACGAGAGATTACTGAAAAAAAGTCAGCAAACTGACTCAGTAATGTCATTTCACAACATACTGCCCAAATAAGGCTATAACAGCAAAGCGTGTGTGTGTGTGTGTGTGTGTGTGTGTGTGGGTGTGTGGGTGTGTGGGTGTGTGTTTGTCACGTACGCCATGCTGCGAAAGCTGCTTATTGGTGAGGACTCATGATGAAAAAAACTGGATCGACGGCGGTAATGTCAACAAACAAAAAGACACAACAATGTCCAGGGCCCTATTCCTCGTACCTGGCTTACTGAGTTAGCTGGATACTTTTCAGGATAAGATCCGATTTTCAGTTCCTCGGAGCAAGTTTGAAATCCCTGAACCTGTTCCAGCGCTGGTTTCGTGGAACTCACTGTCTGGTGGCTACGCCCACCAGACAAAAAAAACAGCTCCCTTCGTCTTTGATTAAGGAGCAATATTAGTTATATTAGTTTTATAGGAAGAGAGTTCTTTGAGATCGCCAAGATCCGTTCTCATATCATCTTGACTTCATCATGGCTATCGATTCTGCTGACAAGAAGTCATTTATTTACATTTATTTACCTTCTGGAGCCATACATTGAACACCACATTGCTTCAATTTACTTAATTTCTGATTGTGCAGAATGTATACTGATCCTCCCATACACATATTCAAACTCCTCGTTATATTGTAATCTACACCTACATGAATATACACATATATAGTACATGATACATATGCATATACAGTACATATATCCTCATAATATTAACGTGTATACTACTGCCAGCCGACACATTTAAATAAATGTAATCTGATTGATTTGGGTGATGAGGCACTGATGCATTTAACTTGTCTGACATTTTGCGATGCTCATGTCTTGCAGTGAGAGCAGTGTTATGCTGCGTTCACAGCAAAAGCGTTGTGAATATTTGCAATGCGTTTGCTGTAAACGCAGCATTAGACTTTGCCATGATGTCATGATAATCTCTTGCTCCTAAGCGAATACAAAAAGGCTGTTCCTCTCAGTTTATTTGCCCTTGTACTGTTGCTCATCATGGTGTCAGTGCTTGATTATTCCCTTTTGAAGAGGAACGGCCACGCGCAATTATCCAGATGACTGACGTCTGGTTTGAATTTACAAGACTGTTTGAGGGCGGGCCAACCTCTGAGAAAGAGAGTTAGCCTGACGTCAATCATGTCAGTAATTTAAGATGGATAATAGGACATTTGATCGACTAAATTTCAATCCAACACTAATGGATGAAGTCATCTGTTTATTTGTTCCCATCTCTGTGTGATAAAGGCAGAACTACCTGTCAATGTGCAGCTGGCGAAAAGACTCAGGCCAGACAAGAAGAGCTGTGAACCTACAGGTTAAAATCAAATCCTAATAAACTGTTCATGACATAAAATGATGTAAATGTAGAAATATGACGTTTCAGCAATACTAGTAAAACATAAAAATCCTGCATGCTAAATATTACTCAAGCAAATGTACAAACACATTAATATCAAAATATACTTAAAGTATCAAGAGTAAAATAATTCATAAGGAAGAATAGCTCATTTCAGAATAATGGATCTTGTATCATTTGATTATGAATATTGATTCATCAATCAATCATTAATGTGTAAAATCACGAAGGATGCATCTGGTAAAGGTGGAACTCATTTTAATACTTTAACTTTATATACTGCTGTGCAATTTAATCTATAAAGTAATGTATTATGTGATTGTCAGCAATGTATGAGTAAAGAGTGAAACATTTGATTTTAAACTATAATTGATTAGAAGTAGCGGAA